>NC_069004.1:19163114-19163523 GCF_001194135.2 Octopus bimaculoides
GAAGAGCGCGATTCGATTGTAAGATATTTTATTAGTTGAACGATATTTCGACAGAACGTCTGTCTTTGTCAAGTTCAAAATAAGAAGTGATAAAAATTCAAAATTACAGAAATTTAAACGTAAAGTATGAACGAGAGCAACCAGAGTCCATTCGTTGATGGAATGACATCATCAGTTTTTAAGTTTTATAACAGGCGGAAAGAAAGAAAAAAATAGAAGCAGGAAGACGACAGAAAAAAGGAAAGAAAAAGAGAGAAAGAATATTCAATCAAACAGTTTTGTATAAATTTGATGATATTCTCCTGTCATCTTATTCATTCCTCCAGGGCGTGATGTTAATAACCCGCAAACATATTTCTCCTCATACATTCTGAGAAGTGAAAGTGGGGTAGATTCAGAATATTTTTTG
>NC_069004.1:19163533-19166844 GCF_001194135.2 Octopus bimaculoides
TTAATAACCCGCAAACATATTTCTCCTCATACATTCTGAGAAGTGAAAGTGGGGTAGATTCAGAATATTTTTTGAGAATGTGCACTTTCAAATCTTCTTCAAAATTGCAGCCGCTTGAAACGAAATGTTCAGCAAGTTCTGTTGAACTACTGTTCTTGTGCCTGAAGTCGAATCTGTGCCCATTAAACCTTTTGATTAATTGTTCCGTTGTACAACCAACATAAATCAAGTTGTTTCGTGCATTCTGCACCGTACACTAAATGGGAATCTTTACATATTCCCCCTTCTGTATAAATCATAACATTTCTGTTATGATTTCTGATGAAATTCACTTCACTCATGTTGTTGCACAATGAACAGAGCTTACCCCTCTTGCGGCTGTTCTTTAAGGTACAGCATGCAGATACTCCAATGTTCGTTTTCTTGGCGTCAGATATAGAGGTCAATAATTCTCTTATGCTCTTATTCCGTCGAAAGGCTACAATGGGCGACTGAGGAAATATCTGTTTGAAACTGGGATATTGTTTCGCTACATGCTGGTAACTTTCATGCAACACTTTTGAAATGCCAGCGAAACGTCGGTGCCAGCTAATCACTAAAGGAATTCTGTCATCTATTGTATTTTGTTTGCTAAAATTATGCGTGTAAGGTTTGACTATCTTTGCTAATCTTAGCTATTTCATTTGTTATTTCCTTTAAACGTGATTCACTGTAACCTCGTTTGACATAATGACATACAAAAGCATTTGCATGTTTCCAGTAATCCCCTATGTCAGTACAAATCCATAGAGTTCTATAGGGGATTAGTGGCGGGCAAGAGACGACGACGTCCTCGAGGAAACTCTAGGTGTCGGGAGGGATCAATTAAATGGTCTTTTCCTGAGAACTTTCGGGCCAGGGCCTATGGATAATTTCAGAAATTCCTGGTCTGGCAGTGCTACCGGGAGCCCTGCCGGTTCGAGACAAGCTCTACAGACACGGAAGTGCTGTCAAACGGACCTGTCCGAGATGTGCGCAGGGCGACGAAACTGTCCTGCACGCACTCGTCTAGTGTCCGTGCATTACTGACCTGTGAAGCTTTGTCGAACTGCTGCTATCACGTGTAGGACTGATACGGTTATCAGCCGAGTCCATCGTGAGATCGCTCCGCCGCTTTCCTTTGACCGGGAAAGAAAGTCAGTTTTCCTCTGTCTGGTGGCTATGGCGAAGGAGGTAGTGTGGTGGATGAGATTGAAAGGACTGAAGACAGATACTTCCCTCTTTGGCCAAGCACTCATTGACTTTTCCAAGTTCCACTTGAAAAGGAAAGTGAGAGTAGAGAGAGAAGTTTCACCCCCCAGAACTTCCCAGAGTTGAAAAGGAGAGAGGCGACTGCTGAGGTGCATCTGGTGGTAGGGATAACCAGAATGTGTGGGGTTTCTCGGTTGATTCTGTGAGGAACTTCCCCATTTTGAGGAATTTTACTGTTTAATTGTGTTGTTAATTGTCATTATTTTATCGTTTACTCGATTTTTGTGTTGAACATTACGTGTCCCCAGTTTTGTATTGTCAACAAAATTGAGTGTATGGTTAACAACTTCATGAGCATAGGAAGCCCATCCATCGGATACATAATGTTTTTTTATGAAATTTGGGGATGTCGTTATCGTCACTTCCGGTTCTCTCGCAATTTACTTTGAATTTTCTTGGACAATTTGCTGTCACTCTTTTACCACGGTAAACTACTTGTTAACCAAGCCATGCACAAAGGTTCCTACAAAACACAACCAACAGAGAAATGAATATTGATTGTTAAGCACTTAAAATTATCCAAATATTTTATTAGCCACCGCAATTAAAACCGGGTCAAAGCTGAGGAAATATCTCTTGGAAAAAAAATGTACCTGTTACCTGACTATGTTTCAAACTCCCTGAGTTTCAACAAATTTTCTCAACACATGATACATAAATACAAACATCAATTATGATCTTTTTCGGGAGTGTTTTGTTCTTTTCCTCTGCTCTATCTATCCCTTCTATTCTCAAGGGAGTTGTAGCTACTTTTGGAACTTGGTAGCAAACTGTCTTTGAGATGAATAAATTGGCGTCGCTAACGTGGAAAAATTTATGGTTATTTATCAAAAGAGAGAATACATTACATTTCTTTAAGAAGTCGAGATATGTTCCTATGTTTGAAGAGAGCCTCTTCAAGCATGATTGCTGGGAGGTGAGACCCTTCCAGTACTGAGTGCCCAAAGCCCTTCGTATCAAGGGTCCGGAGCAGTCGCACCCTTCGGCGCCTATAAATTCGGCCCTGCATTGAGCAGTGATTTTAAAATTCGAATATTTTATCAATACTTTTATTTCAACGTATAAAGCGATCATCCAGATATCGTTTCTAATTCTCTTATATATTGGTAAAACGAGAATCCATATTTTTGAAGCGATACTTGATATATTATCAATTCTAGATAATCCATAACTAAGTTTGCAAAAACTGGGACTGCTTTTATCGCCATCACAATTCAACTTTTCTGTTGGTAGTAATTGGCATAAAACCAGAAGTAATTGCTCTGGAAGATAAATTTTAATGCTTCAATTATAAATTCCTTGTTGATACACTATGGTAATTCTTCTGGATAGTTCTCCAACCAGAATTTGGTTGCTGTGTGAGACAGTCGTGTGGGATATTAATCAGCATACAGGCTCACAACATCAAAGGATAAGATAACTGTCTCTTTATTGATTGTTTTTTTTTGTGGGGGGAGGTGGTTTAGCATATCTAGATTGTCTCTAATGAAGCTTTTGATATATTTCAGAAGGGGTTTTAGTAGGATGTCGAGAAAATTGCTTAAACAGTGAGTTTCACATGATCGGCCAGCTATGATAGGCCTTAATTTTAAATCTCTTGGTGATTGGACGTTAATGTATATGCTTGATGATTCTTTCCAAGCTTCATGAATTTTTTTTTTTTCCTGAAATATTTGGTAAACCTTAGAAAAGACTAGGTTTTCATTTCAAATTTGTTATATAATCGATTTCTTTGTTTGTCAGCCTTTTCCGTATACTCTTTTACTTGTTTCAGTCATTTGACTGCGGCCATGATGGAGCACCGCCTTTAGTCGAGCAAATCGACCCCAAGACTTATTCTTTGTAAGCCTAGTATTTATTCTATCGGTGATTTTTGCTGAACCGCTAAGTTACGGGGACGTAAACACACCAACATCGGTTGTCAAGCGATGTTGGGGGGGACAAACACAGACACGCAAACATATACACACACACATACATACATACATACATACATACATACATACATACATACATACATA
>NC_069004.1:19166952-19171316 GCF_001194135.2 Octopus bimaculoides
ACACATACATATATAGACATATATACGACGGGCTTCTTTTCAGTTTCTGTCTACCAAATCCACTCACAAGGCTTTGGTCGGCCCGAGGCTATAGTAGAAGACACTTGCCCAAGGTGCCACGCAGTGGGACTGAACCTTGAACCATGTGGTTGGTAAGCAAGCTACTTACCACACAGCTACTCCTGCGCCTATAAAGCCACTCCTGCGCCTAGGTGAAGTAAGGACGAAAGATGTTTCATTATTGTCTATTTCGTAGTGGGAATCGTTTTCAAGTATGGACAATACTTAGTCTTGGTCTTTGCAGTATTCTGTGTGCATCAGTGCTACAGTTTTCCCCTTTATCAGTTTCTTTAACCGTCAATTCTTTATCAGTTTTCAATTCAATTAACTTTTTTTTTATTTAGTAGTGCTGAGGTTTTACTTAATTCTTTGCGTAAGGAAATTCAAAATGTTCATTATTTACATTATTTACATTTGACGGGTGTTTGTCCTCATCTTGTTTGTTATTAACGCAACGTTTCGGCTGATATACCCTCCAGCCTTCATCAGGTGTCATGGGTAAATTACGAACCTGGGTTCTCATTCCTAAGGTATTTTTTCGATGTTGTTTTCATCATCATCATTATCATCATTTAGGTCACTGCCTGGAATCGAACTCAGAATCTTGGGGTTAGTAGCCCGCGTTTTTAACCACCACGCCATATGCCCGTGAGCATATGGCGTGGTGGTTAAGTTCGATTCCAGGCAGTGACCTGAATAATAATAATAATAATAATAATAATAATAATAATAATAATAATAATAATAATAATAATAACATCGAAAAAATACCTTAGAAATGAGAACCCAGGTTCGAAATTTCCCCCAAGACACCTGATGAAGGCTGGAGGGTATATCAGCCGAAACGTTGTGTTAACAACAAACAAGATGAGGATAAATATCCGTCAAATGTAAATAATGTACATAATTCCTCATCTCTTAAATATTGAACTGTATTCAAAATGTTATCACAAAAATCAACGAGTGTTTTATTCCTACCTTTAGATAGAAGATAATTGCTCTTGTTTTTAACAAATGACTCATCATTGTTATTATAATTAAACAATGCTTCTGTAAGTCGCAAATTCCTGCAAAATTCCTTAATATTGTCTATGATTTCATTTTGCGTGAGGTCGAGGTAAATAGTAATTGTTTTTGCTTAGTATGTTCATTTTTGCTATTGAAAAAGTTTTCTGCGATAAATTTATTACTTTGTAGTTCCCTGTATGTTCCAACGTGTGTCCCTGTTTCTCTGGGCTAGGCCAAGAAACGTTTGTTGTAATTACGTTAGTGTGGATTGTTAGTGTTACTAATTATATTTTAATTGTTAGAAGACTGGTTTTACTGACTAAGGTGTATTTACATGTTTCTATTTCCTTCGTTCAGAGTTAAATATATTTCCTTGAGTGTTTCTCATTACCTGAGGAAAGTTCATATTCCTAACTCTGAGATGATTCCTTCTAGTCTTTCTAATTTGTGAATTGTTCCTATTTCTGGTTCGAGAGCGATTTACTTCAAAGTGTGAGATTGGTTTTGTGTGGTTGTGTTCTTTTAAGTGTCTACAATTTGACCTAATTGGCTGTTTAAACATTTCTGTATGGGTTTTCATTCGTGTTTTCTTCTTTATAAAAAGGGTTATTGGAACTGTATTCTGTTTTGAACTGAGTTTCATAATGTACTGTTGTATCATCTTTGGGGTAACAATTGATCAGTATATATATTGTTGAAGTTGAGAGAGCTTGGAACATAGGTGACAGGTATTTTTTTTTTCAAGAAATTTTTCCTCAATATTGAAGGGAATACATTTCTTCAGATTCATAAGTTTCTTTCCATAGTTTGAGAACACTTTCCAAAAGATCTCTTTCATTATCTTTAATGAGTTCGATATGCATTTCTTCATCAATGGTTTTATAGTTTTGTTCATTGTTTGATGCTCTTAGCTTAATTAATTCAATATCTATTTTCTTCTTTAGTTGTCTTTGTTGTTCAGGTATTTCTGGAATTAGTTTCATCTGGAGTTTGGGAGGAAGAACTAATGGCGTTGAGTTCATCCATCGTTCATATATTTCTTGTTATTATTTTTAATTATGTTCCAAAATGTGAATTTTCTCGCTTTTAATTTTTTGTTCCAAATATGTCTAATTCGGCTGTTAATTAGATATGCTAATGTTGGTATATTTTCATTATGTGTTTCATGTTTTGGGAATCTTTCTTTTTCAAATTATGTTTACAAAGATCAAATGAAAGGTTGTGCATAATTGATCCAAATTTTGACCAACCTGTTCCGAATAATGTCTTCCTTCTTCACTTTCTTTTGCTTCCCGGGTATAGGGATTAATTCATCAATTTTGTTAATTAGTGTGACCAGATCTGAGTTAATTTCTTTTAATTCCCTCAAAATGTCTTCGTTAATAATTTTATCCAATGTGTTACATATACACACACACGCACACACACACACACACACAACGGGCTTCTTTCAGTTTCCGTTCACCAAATCTCCTCAAAAAGCTTTGATCTGTCCAGAACTCCAGTGGGAGACACTTGCCCAAAATATAAAAGACATAGATATTAAATGTGAATATTTTTAGATGGAATTTAAGTATGGAGATCGGCTTCCATAAATAACAATATCGTTTTATTAAACAGGAAGTTACTCCATGTTTATTGTGACGTTGCTCTTACGTCAAGGATATGGAATTGAAATAATAATTTCAGGAGACCTTTGACTGATTCTCTTCGTTTTTGTCATTCTTCATCTTCAACTAATTCTTTTTGATCTTGTCGTTCTTTATTTTCAGCTAGTTTTACTAAAGGTATCGGCAACTAAACTCATTTTTTCTTTATTTTATCGTATTCTGTTTATGTATTTCTCTGCTTGACGACTGTTTGTATGTATTGTAAGTTATTCATTTTAAATTATTCTCATTCTAGCTTGAAATAATTTCAATTATTAAATACGATCATCATTTAAGTTTGAGGATTTTATTGGTCCGCGTTTACCAATAATCAATTTGGCAAAAATTGAAAGTTGAGGTATGTTGGTGCACTACGAAGAGTGTAGCATTTCGTCCGTCTTTACGTTCTGGGTTCAAATTCTGCCGAGGTCAACTTTACCTTTTTGAGGTTGATAAAATAAGTACCAGTAAAGCACTGGGTTGATGTTATCGACTTACCCCTTCCCTGAAATTGCTGGCCTTGTGCCAAAATTTGAATTCAATATCTAACGTTAAAAAAACGTCCTGTTCTAAATGTTACGTATTTCTTTTCAAAATGCATTTAGCTGATCTTGTTCTTCTAATTTTAATGATTTCTTTTAATTAATTATGAATGATTATAAACCCAGAATAGAAGGTGGTACGTTAGCGTGCTGTTTACTGCAGCATCCTTAGTCTACGCTCTGAAATAATTATATCTGGATTAGGATTACATTTAGTGTTAAGAGGCTGGGGTTAGGTTTACTATTGAGGGTTAGGGTCAGATTACGGTTTAAGGTTGGGTTAGGATTAGGGTTAAGGGCTTAGGTTTAGGGTTAGAGTTTAGGGTTAGGGTTTGGGGTTAGGAGTAGAGTTTAGGGTAGGGCTAGATTTAAGGTTAAGGTTTAGGGTTAGGATTACGGCTTAGATTTAGATTTAGAATTTAGGGTTAGGGTTTAAGGTTAAGGTTAGGGTTTAAAATAAGGGTTAGACTACACTCTAAAATGAATGACACAAAATAGAATCTACGCTATGAGTAAATGAATGAAAGAGATACAAATTATGCATAATTGAAAGATCGTACATTCATTTTACATAATTCCAGATCCGAAATTTTTAGCAAATACAAACATATGGACAAATTTCTTTTGTCGAATCGGAGGATACCACCCACTCTGGATTGAGTAGCTATATTATATTTCGTTGTATTATTCTATACCAGTTAGATTAATTACGATTTCTGCACACAAAGGGTATGACGATCTTAGTTTTCTTTCCTTTTTTTTTCTCGTTCCACTTTTTGCATCAATCTTCTTCGCATTTTTCTCCTTTTATTTTCTCATATTTTCTCATAGACCCGCGTCCTGGTATCCAAATAGGTCTAACAGTATTCAACGAACCTGAAAGACTGCTCGGAGATATATGGCATGTCATATATATCTATTAAATTATTGCAACTCTACAACATGAAACTACAAATAGATCTTTTCTAAATTGTGTGTATATTAAATGGTAGTTATCTCGCATTAGGTGGAGCACTATTTTTTATTTTATCTATAACGAAACAGCAAATTATATATATCCATCCATACATATATACATGCATATATATATATATATATATATATA
>NC_069004.1:19172028-19177470 GCF_001194135.2 Octopus bimaculoides
ATATATATATATATATATAATATCTGGAACATTTTATAGGATTTTCTAGTTTAATTGGATGCCTGCTACCCAATAATCATGGCTAGTATAGAGGAATACGCTGAGCACCTGTCGGTAAAGTCGAATCTTGGAAGGATGTAAGTATCTTATTAAATATTTGTATTGTTTTATTTACATATTACGTTTATATATTCGTTTTGCAAGATTCTTGATGTGATATCGTGTGTTGAAACAGATATTGCTCGGCGTGCTGGTAAAGAATCGATGAGCTCTTCTCTTCCTTAAGTTCCCTCCAATGTTTCATTTACCCGCTCTCTTATGCTGCGTACCGTTTCCCCTACGTACGTCGTTGTCGTGTTATTGTGGCCTTTTAGGGTAACTCTTATACTAGCAACTAGTGCATGTGCGATCATTTTCTTTACCTGATGAACATTTGCGGGGGTCCGTATGGCTCTGGTCCATCCGCTCCATCTCTGTATAGGGGTCTTCCTATCCATAGAAGTAATTGTGGGTGGTCTCTAGTAGTCATTTAAGAGGTAGACCACCCACAATTACTTCTATGGCTACACGTTTAAGTTTAACAAGAAAATATACGCCCAGGACGAGGGGAAGCCATCGGCGTTAGTATCGCCGGTGATGTGGCCAATCTCTTCATGGTATGGTGGGACAGAAGGCTTAAGGAACGCCTGATACAGAACTCCATACTCATGAATATGTACTCTCGATATGTCGATGATATCAACTTAGTGGTAAAGGCACCCCCCACAAGAGAGTACACTTGAAATAGAAATAGAAACTAATACTATGGAGAGCATCCAGCAAATAGCTAACTCCATCCACCAGAGTATTAAGGTTACGATAGACTACCCTACTAAACATCCTAACCATAGATTACCTGTACTAAATACTGAACTCTGGCTAGAAACTGAGAATAATAAAACCCGAATCCTCCATTCACACTTTGTCAAACCTATGGCCTCCAAATACCTGATCCATCGGAACTCAGCTATCGCGGACAATGCTAAATTCAATATATTGATGGCAGACCTCGTCAGAGTAATGTGAAATGTGTCCCGTATGTGCGACCCTACAGAGTTAGAGAGACACATATAACATTTCGTTCACCGCATGTAGTTCTCAGGTTACAGCCATAAAGAAAGAATCAGAGTATACAAAGGAGCCATGAGGAAATTTGAAACTATCATACGTAACGATAGGAATGCCCACTCTATAAGAGCAAGTCATGGAACACCATTGAAAGGACTAAGAAGAAAATAGGGAAGGCCAACTCATGGTATGATAGCCACAAATACCAGAATGTCATGTTAGTCGACACCACCCCTAGAGGCGAACTGGCGTACCGCTTTAGAAGGGCCCTAGACAAACTTAAGCTAAAAATTAAGGTTGTTGAAAGGCCAGGCAACCCTAACAAATCCCTAATCAGTAGAACCTACCCTTTTAGTAGAACCCCCTGTACTGAACTGTACTGTATGTAGATTTAGCCCGCTAACAAATTGTAAAGCCAGAAATGTAGTCTATAGTATAAGACAACGACGTACGTAGGGGAAACGGCACGGAGCATAGGAGAACGGGTAAATGAACATTGGTGTGAACTCAAGGAAAAGAAGAGCTCATCGGCTCTGTATCAGCACGCCGAGCAGGAACACAGAGGCTCATTCAACAACATAGAAGTTAAAATCTTGTCCACACATAGAACAGACGCAACGCTTAGATAAATTACAGAAGCTACACACATAATAGAAGATAAACCTAGCCTGAATAGGAAACTGAAATGAAACACTAGCACACACACCCAACACATCACAACATATGACAGAATAAGATCTCCATAAACTGATAACAATATAAACAAAATAGAATACAATACACAGATAAACAAATGGAATTAAATAACTATATACGTTAACAAAATTGAATTAAATTAAATACAAAGAAAAGAAAGAATAGAAAAAATAATAAGTAGGTATAAACACATGAACAAATAAATAAAAATAAATTAAACGAACGTGTATAAACAGGGGATACAGATAATACAGGCACTCCCCTCACACACACACACGCACTTACTAAACGTAGACACACATAGGGGTATACGCATGCGCAAATAAAGACACATACAATAGGAATACAAAATACAAAATGGCTGATCGTTAGTAAGGAAAGACACACAAATAAGAAAGAAGAAAGCAAAGGACCACTGATGAGGTCACAGAAGTGTGACGAAAGAACTCTGGCCGAAATACGGTTAATGTAAAAAATAAAATAAAGCTGAAGCAAATTAACACCAAATATATAGTGCGTGTGTTTTTATTGGCTAAACTGGCAACATGACCATCCCCAAATACAACAATATTTATTTACATAGATTTATCGAATAAATAACAAGTGTTGGAGGTTTGTTGAAACCAAAGTAAACCTGTAAAAACCGCATAAGAGTAAATGTTTATATTTTGACTTATTAAACTTTTATCTAAATATATTTGACACGTAATGTTTTTCTCTCCATCCATCTCTCTCTTTCTTTCTCTCTCTCTCTCTCTTTCTCTTTCTCTCTCTCTCTTTCTCTTTCTCTCTCTCTCTCTCTCTCTCTCTCTCTCTCTCTCTCTTTCTCTCTCACTCTCTCTTTCTTTCTCTTTCTCTCTCTTTCTCTCTCCGAATTATCATCCATGAATTTGGAATCCAGAGACTTTCTTTTTATTAGTAAATTTGAAAAAAAAGGCGCAGTGCTTATATTTCTCTTAGACCCATTCTAATATTAGTAAATATTGGAAACTGGATGAGGCTAAATGTGGTTAATATTCCGTTGAAACTGCCGATTCTCAGTGCTGGAAGCAAAAATACATACCTATGGGTTCCAGGGGGACGCAATTTTAGCGGACGGGATCAAGGTAAAATGTATAGAATAGAGCAGAGTAAAGAAAGAAAGACAGATTATAGTTTGAGACTAGTGGAATTTAGCTCTTCTGAATTCATACACAGAAGAATGTGGACTCAATACTTCAATTGGCGAATCGATTATGAAATTTGCAGTGGTAATTACTGTTGTAATAAATCGCTTGTATCCCAGAATACTGGTTTACAACATGAAAGTTGAGTTTCGTGCCCAAGGACACCATGCATTACCTGTGATAAAATACGAGTTGTTTATCCTGACTGAAGAACAATGTAGCTTTCCTCCTGGGCACAAAACAAATATTTACTTTAGGCAGGTCTATGATTAATCGTGGAAATATTGTTTTGTAGACATCGAAGACGCATATGACCGTATGCTGAATTATGTTTTTCAGAATTTAGGGAGTACTGGGCAACTTCTGGTTACCGTGAAGTCTTCTTGCAGTAAAAGGCAAATAGTGCCATGTTAAAATCTTTCAACCTGGGTGTTGGACTTCCGCAGGGGTTTGTATTGTCACCTCTCCTTTTCATAATTTTTATGAACTTTGATGAACGTGCACAGCCATTGTGGAAGTGATATCACAATAAGTTGATGTAGGACAATAGGCTAATATATGCACAAATGCGTCAGCTCCAGCATTCGATCCTCAGAAGAGAAGTTGGTCAAAGGAAACTAAATATGCCTTCTTCACTTTGGTTTTGGGCCTATCCCTACCTATGATCATAGATATTGGGTACAGATTGAAAGAGTACGATTGCGCATACAAATGTTTGAAATGGGGTTCCTCTAAAGAGTTTCTGGAGTAATATTACTCGACAGGGTGCATAACTTTGAGATCAGAGAGTCTCTCCAGGTCAAGCTACTATATTTCCTTACTTAGAGGTCACAGATCCAGTACCCGGACAAGTGATTAGAAAGTCAAAGGAAAGAATTGCAAGACAAATTCTTCAAGATGAGACAACCAGTAGAAAACCTGGGGCAGGCCATAAATGTAATGGTTGAATAATATCTAAAGTTTCAATAGGTCATGCTCGGAAATCCAATCGCAAAGTCTAACGATGGCTATTTCTGATAGGACCCTATGGAGGAGGTACTTGACGAGTACCTGGTCAACCCTCCCAGGAATGTGAGCGGAGAAGATAGATGGATGTCCAGTAACCGATCAACTGATTCATTTGGTCTTTCAGATGAGATTGTAGAGATTGTACAAAGAGTAAATTTTATTAAGATCTATAGAACTTTCAGTCTGACTGAACTTTGGGATAAAAAGGATCTTAACATGTTCTAAAAAAACAAAAGCAACTCTCAGATACATTTTAGGATAGACAAAATAAAACATCAGTGAAATAATACTTTGGATTTTGCATGGTAAATTAAGTTTTACTCCTCTCACTTTCTCTTCTTTTCCCTTTCAGAATCTCAGACGAAAGCATTTTGATGATAGCCTGTAACAAAGAAGTACGGGAGTGCCTTCGCCAGCTCGATATACTGGTTGATGATCGAGAGCTTGACCTGAAGAAACAACTTGTTGATCTTTATAAGTACTTTACAGAAAGAACGAGACAATGTCAACAAAAGGATTTAACTATTAAGGAGAAAGTTAAGAAGGTCTGTCACTTTCGTTACCAAATTTTCATCTATAATGATTTTATTGTCAACAAGAGTTGTTATATAACAACTCATAGATGTTGGGTACAAACTGTAGGAGTATAGTCACGAATACAAATGGCTAAAATGGTGTTCCTCCGAAGGGTTTCCGAAACAGTATTACTCTACAGGGTGCATAGATTTGGGATCAGGGAATCCATCCAGATCAAACCACTACTTTTCCATACAAAGAGATCCCAGTTCATACACTACGGGTATGTGATTAGAAAGGCACAGGAAAAAATTGCTAGACAGATTCTTCAGGACGCGGCAGTCAGTAGAAGACCTAGGAGTCGGCCAAAGAGAGAAAAGGCTGGAAAATATCTAGAGTTTCAATTGGTCATTCATGGAAATCCAACCAGAGCGTCGAACAAAAAAAGGCAATTGTCGATGCTATATAACAACTCCAATATTTGTTGCATAACAGCTCAGTATTCACATCGCTCCTGTTCACTCAGCTGGCAAAAATGAGCAGCAAAGTAAGTCTCATTGAAGCAAACATCTTCCTACTATAGCGGTTCTCATCAATGATGGCACATCGGACAAAATACTTTGTGGAATTTCTTCTGGTCTTTTATATTTTGAGATCAAATACCGCCAAGGTCAACTTTGCCTTTCATTCTTTCGTAGTTGATAAGATAAGTACTAGTGAATCACTGGGGAAGGGGGTCACTGGTCTCGACTTAACCCTCCCTTCAAAATTGCTGGCCTTCTGCCTAACTTAGAGTGAATATCGGTTAAAGATTTCCGATGATCCAATCACAGGTTCATTGATGAGATGGAATCAAGTTTATCGAATTTTTGGCAAAATATACACACATGCACAAAAACACACACGCACACACAAACATGCATGTAATATATATATATATATATATATA
>NC_069004.1:19177926-19178334 GCF_001194135.2 Octopus bimaculoides
ACGCACCTCCACCCAGTTGCATAAATCTCTCTGAGATTTAGAAATGTATTATTTCTATTTTTGAAATCATTGAATGTATTTCACCAGAATTATTATGTTTACAAGAGCTTGACAGGCATCTCCAACTAGCAGGCCATGCTACTCCAGACAGATGACGAGCAAAGACTCGGAAACTAGTCTCTGGATGCAGGCTTAGCTGAGTGGAAGTCCTTGTCTCCCCCTTGTAAACCTAAGGACACAGAAAATGTGTCAAGGTCGACAGGAAGCGGCGCAGCTTCCTATGTCTGAACAACAGTAGTATTATTCCCTTCATGGGACTGTCACATTAAGTTGACAGCATACAACTACTTTATCGTATCACTACTGCATAAATCTTTCTGAGAGATTTAGAAATGTATTATTTATATA
>NC_069004.1:19178344-19182732 GCF_001194135.2 Octopus bimaculoides
CAACTGCTCACAATCAATTACTACTGTCAAATTGACGGGTCTTTATTTTATTAAAATTCGACAGTTCACTTTTAGTCACATGGAGATGGTCCTTCCAGAACAATGTATAATCCAAATACTAAGACAAAGAAATGTTTTAATACATCTTTAATGATTTGTCACAATTGTTTCTGTGCCAACTTTGCTTTCAATGCCAGTTTATGTAAAAGTCTGAAGTGAAAATTTTCGTAATATTTGCGGTTTTAGACATTAGATTTTTAGACACTTCATCAGACTTTTATCAAAAGTGCGCTCTTACATTATATCAAAAAATATATATATATATACAGTGATACCTCGCAGTATGAGTTTGATTCGTTCCATAACCGAGCTCGTCTTACGATTTACTCGTTTTACAAATCAATTCTCCAAACTGAAATTAACTAAAATATAACTAATCCGTTCCAACCCACCAAATCCACTCAAAAATAAGTTTTTATGGGTTTTAAACAGAAAAGGTGTAGTTACAAGTAAAACGACAATGCAAAAGAAACATGTAAACTGGTTTTATTAACTGAATTACCATAAAGGTAGGACGATTTGTGTGCTCGTACTGCAGATTTCCGCTCGTACTTCAAGACAAAAATACGTACGAATCTCGGCTAGTACAGCAAATTACTCGATAATGGAGTACTCGTATTGCAAGGTTCTGCAAACGACGAAAATGGATAAAGGAACAAGAAACAGGTGTGTTAATTTAAATCTCGGGAAGAACGGAAAACCCTTGACGTTTCGAGCCTACGCTCTTCGACAGAAAGGACTGAGAGGAAAAAAAAAGCAGAGAAAAAATGTGCAAGGATTAACGGTTCAACATGATGAAATAAATGTTTCAGCCTTAAGGCTGTAGCCATGCTAGAGCATCGCTATGTAAAGACGTTATGCATATATCCGAAAAAGAAGTACAGTCTAAAGCATTAGAGCAGTAATATATTTTCAGTCCAAATGCTGTGGCCATACTGGAGCACTCTGATGCAAGGACGTAGTGCATATATCCGAAAAAGAAGTACAATCTAAAGCATTAGAGCAGTAATATATTTTCAGTCCAAGACGGCGAGCTGGCAGGATCGTTAGCACGCCGGGCGAAATGTCTGTCTTTTTAGTTCTGAATTCAAATTCGGCCGAGGTCGACTTAGCTTTTCATCCTTTCAGTGTCGATAAATTAAGTACCAGTTGCGTACTGGGGTCGATCTAATCGACTGACACCCTTCCCAAAAATTTCAGACCTTGTACCTAGAGTAGAAAAGAATATATTTTCAGTTCAAATGATGTGGCCATACTGTCGCACCCTCATGCAAGGACGTAGTGCATATATCCGAAAAAGAAAAGCACAGTGTAAAGCATTAGAGCAGTAATATATTTTGGGGGAAGTTTCGTCAACTTAACAATTTTATTAGCAGTGTGCCCGGCGCGTGCCAAAAGAACAATGGCAGAATGACTCTGTTGTTCCATGATTATCTGCTGTCGAATCACTTCACTATTTACCTGAAAAATAAAGAGGAGGATGAGATTTTCAAGCAAGCAAGGTTTTGTCAAAAAATGAAATGTTAAACCCACTAAGTCAACTGCTTAAAATTGGTCTCAATGTATCTGCAAGGCCCTGTATGTGTGTATGTGTGTGTGTATGTATATATATATATATATATATATATATATATATATATATATATACAACAGGCTTCTTTCAGTTTCTGTCTGCCAAATCCACTCACAAGGCTTTGATTAGCTCGAGGCTATGGGAGAAAACACTTGCCCAAGGTGCCATGCAGTGGGACTGACACACGGCAGACATGCAGTTGCCATCAACCAAGTTCCACAAGTAAGGTATTGGTTAACCTAAGGCTGTGGTGTTGAAGGCATTCATCTTAAATAGCAAGTAGTTGGTTAGCACCTAGATCTGTAAGGTTGCAACATGCAGCTCTTAGCTATGCAGCCACACTGACACCTGCTTTATGAATTCAGTCAACCATATCTTATTTCCCTTGTGCCAGCAAGTTGTAGTAGTTGATATCGTTCGTGGAAATATTTGACTTTCCTGGGTGGTGAACCAGCAGAATCGTTATTGCGTCGGGAGAAATGTTTAGCGGCATTTTGTCCGTCTTTTACGTTCGGAGTTCAAATCCCTCCGTGATCGGACTTACCTTTCATATTTTTGAGATCGATAAAATAAGTACCAGTTGAGCATTGGGGGCCGATGTAATAGACGAATCTCCTCTCCCAAAATTACTGGTTTTGTGTTAAAATTTGAATCCAATATTTGACTTTTTAAATTCTTTTGTTTCATCATTTACAGCCATGGTCATAGTTAAGAAATTCACTTTGCAACTTTGTGGTTCTGTGTTTCACTTCAATGCACAACAAATTGAGCGGATGTCTTCAACTACAGCCTTGGGTTAACCAATAACTTGTGAGGGCATTTTAGTCGATAGATACTGAACAGACATCCCGTGAATGCGAGCGCGCGCGCGCGCGCGCGCGTGTGTGTATGCATGCGACTGTTAATGCTAATGCATTCCTTTGTCTCATAACTTAGCTGAACAAAGAAAGTACGATAAAAAAAAATTACTGAAGGGTCAGAACCCTTTAAATCCAGAGTTCTAACATGGCCAGAGTCTAATGACTAAATCGGTAAAGAATAAAAGAATTTGTTTTAATTTTGTTTAACAGGTAAAGGTACTTGAATCTCATGTACGTCGGATCTCCACAGAGAAAATGGAAACAGACGAGATATACGAGAGAAATCTGTTTGGGTTCAACTCAAAGGTAAGAAATTTGACTTCTCTTTTATTTTCATTCCCATCAATCTTTCTACGAGGGGGTGCTGAAAAGTTCCTGGTTGCAGGCCCAAACTTCCAAGTTCTTTTACAGAACTTAGGAAAACTGACGGACCGCTGCAATAAGTGAGAGGGGAATATGTTGGATACAATCATAATTAACTGACCCTCTTGTATTTTCTTTTACCCAAAGCCAGGAACCTTTCAGCTCCCCTCATAGATGTCCAATATCTAAGAAGATAAGCTACAGAGCTATTGACTATATTTTGTCTACCCTTAACCCAAATAAAAGCCCCAGTTTACTCATTTTCCTTCTTTACCCCACTCGCAGATAAAGAGTAAAGACTAAAATGTTAGAATCTACGTTCTCTATGGTAAACAAACTTACTAGACTCCCCTATTAATTAAATGTACTGCTGCAACAGAACATCACCACCGTAGACTTTATATTATTGATTACAGTATCAGGAGTTCAAATCTCAACTTATCTGTTGTGTTTTATCAACAAACGTGACATGTGTTCAACAACCTATTTATCCTATATAACCTGGATATTCTTTTAGAAAGTCATAATGCTGTGGTATTCATCTTGAGAAAGCATCTCGCATAGGCATATAGTGCTAAAAAGCACAGGATTATCAGTAGCAAATGTGTATTGTACAATACACATTTTGACGCTTATAAAAAACAAATGTTAATTTGTTTACATTTAGATACACGTAGTTGTCCATTTAGCTATTTAACGTCTAAATGTGTGGCTAAATTTGTCAGCGGGAAGTTTAGCTTAATGGTAAAGAACTCAGCTGCATCTTCGAGGGACATGGATTCGCGTCCTATTGTCGTTTGTAGACAAATTTCTTCGCTTTGTAAGGATAATTTATTCAGTTTTTCTGCTGTTCTAACGGCAGTTCTGCGTACGAAAAAATATCACGTTCTTATTCGTATTGTACAATATACATTTCGATGCTAATGAAAAACAACTGTTTGTTTATATTTATATACATATGTATATAAATACATATATATGTTTATATATGCATGTGTCTGTATATATATATATATATATATATATATATATATATATATATATATATACATACACACACATATATAGAGATTCAGGCAAACACATACGCACGTCTCGTTTAACACACGTATCCGCGTACACATCTTCGTACATATACACATACATATACGCACGTGTGTGTGTATATCACATACATATACACACATGTACATGTATGTGCATGTATGAATATGTGTGCATGGATATGCCCGTTTGTGTATGTTGTGTGCGTGTGTATGTCTATATATATGTGTGTATGTATGTATATATATATGCATGTGTGTGTGTGTTGTTAAACAGCCCTACCTATACAGTGGAAGCAAATAAGATTTCAATTTGAAAACCGCTCTTAAGCGAGAAACTCACGTTAGACTCACCTTAAAAATAAACACCTGATAACTTTTAAACATCTAATTAAAGATTTTCAGAAAAGCCATTTCTATTCATTTTTTTAAATATATAAAATTGAATCAAAGATTTTCTCTTTCTTATTCTACTATATATATATATAT
>NC_069004.1:19183467-19191734 GCF_001194135.2 Octopus bimaculoides
TGTGTGTGTGTGTGTGTGTGTGTGTGTGTAAAACAAGTTAACTTAATGGTTCAACAAAGAACAATCGATAAAATAAGTAACAGTCTGACATAAGTGCTATAGCCAGTGTGATTGCTCGCACCCTTGTACCCAGTGCCACAGCTTAGCTGCTGGTCAATGACTGAAACAAGCGAAAGAACAAACAATAATTCATCTTAACTTTAACAGGTAGCAACACTTCAAAATGAACTAGATCGCCTCACTAAAGAAAAAGAGCACGAAGAAGGGAAGAATGTGATCAGCGTGTCAAATCTCAGGTCAAATGTAAGTAGATTTGGATTAATTCTCATTAATCTTTGTAAAAGCCCATTTACCGTGAGGGTAAATTACTGGGATGTTGACTACGTTTGCATACCCGCAGCCCAAGTGACAACATCTGTTTTCGACTTTTTATTCTTTACCGCATTTTCAGTTGAAGCAAAGGACTGAACATTAGATTCTAAACTCCCATATTTACTTGTTGCTGGTGTTACAGAACATTACAACTGTCTTCAGATTATAGATTTTACTCTATTGACTTCATGGTCGGGATTTTAAATCTGTGCATACCCATTGTCTTGTGCGCACATATAAGATACAAGAAAAAGTGTTTTTCCCTCAAATTCAAGACAAATAATATGTATGTATGTATGTATGTATGTATGTGTATATGATATGATCGCTAGCCACTAAATCTTTTTCTATTTTCTCTCCGTTTATTTCTGTGTTCCTTTCTGTTGAAGAGTATAGGCTCGAAACGTAAAAGACTTTCTCATTTCCCGAGCGTTAAATTAATACTTCTGTTTGTTGTTTACACCACCTGTCTTCGTCTTCTATTTTGTTGTTTTTTTTTGTAAATTCCAACTATATATATATATGTATGTATATATATATATATATATATGTGTGTGTGTGTGTGTGTGTGTGTGTGTGTGTGTGTGTGTGTGTGTGTGTGTGTGTGTGTGTGTATAAATGTGCTTTCCACAGACTATCATATTGTGCACAAAAAGGGTATAATAAATAACTTGCAGTCCATTTTGGGGGACTTCACCTTTTCTGTCCCTGTTGTGAGTAAGAATGTTGAAGTTGTTGACCGCCTCACTTATTTTCGTCGTGTGATTCATAGTGGCATTAGCTGCGAGTCTGAAGTACTAAAAAGACTTGGACGAGCTGGTACAGGTGTGATCTCATTGGACAAAGCTTTTTGGCGCAGCCAATATCTGTGCGAGACATGTCCGGTAAGTTCACCATCATCAGTTCATTGCAGGGTAAGTTTACCGTCGTCAATTCACCGCTTTTTGCTGTTGTTTTTTTTAAATAAAATAGTTTCTAACTATTAATGGTGAGATACTATGAATATATTTTCTCAGTAAACTTTCCTCGCAGTAAAATTTCCTCGTGGTGAATTGACGGCGGTGAACTTACCTGTACTCGTGCAGGAGTAAAAAAGTTCGGGTCTTTAGGGCTCTGGTCCTCCCTGTCCTGCTCTATAGTTGTGAGACTTGGACACTGTCCAGAGCTCTTGGGAGCTGCCTGAGCTCCTTTGGTGCTACAACGCTTCGCAGGATTATGGATTACCATTGGTCAGATTTCGCATCCAACCAACGACTCTTCTCAGAAACTAGTATGCATCCTGTTACTTGTATGATTCGGGAGCACCAGCTCAATCTATTTGGTCATGTTGTTCAATTTTCCAAGTTAGGCCCTGCTTATGTTCTCTTCTTTGAGGATCTGGCTAGGTTGATGGCTCGTGTTGATCGACCACATGGTCACGGCAGGCGGGAGCATATCTCACAGAGATAGGAACTGACTAGGACTCTGTTTAACGGTTTGCCCAGGAGGACCTGGGGAAATGCAGACAAACAGTGAATACAGCAAAGTGCTGCAACAGCACATGCCCCCACATCTGACCTTCTTCACAGTTTTATAGTTTCCACTTGTAAGGACATCCAGTTGTTTCAACATTCACAGAAATAGAAAGCTTGCACGGATATGACGTGCAAGAATTTGTTTCCAATTTAAGTTATTGTGTTCTGTGTTCCACTATAGACTCAACTTGACCAATTCCTTGTGAGGAAAAAGTAACAGACGGAAACTGTGCTGGCATTTGTTAGGCATGATTGTCATTATTTAACAACTGCTTTCTACGCTGGCTTGGGTTGCATTGGTTGTCACTGTCTAACTCTCTTCATATTCTGAGTTACTACCTACTTAGACTGGTTGTAAAACTATATCTCACTTGTATATTCCAATTTTGGCATGGTTTTTACCTCTTGGTGGGTAATTCCGTACGAAATCAATAATTTTATTTTTTTAATTGAAGATGACCGAAACCAATTTCTTTCAAACTTTGCATCCTAAATGGCCTTCATATGAAACCCTTAAATATGAAATATTTTTTTACCAAAAAGTGACATTTTTTCGGTTATCTCAGCTAGCTAGAAAACTCTTTTTTTTTTCATTTTAAAGCATTTAAATAGATCTACAACTTTTGTTTGGTGTATTTTTTCCTTACATTAAAAATAACTAAGTTGACCTAAAATTTGACCCGTGATCTTTCATAGGTCAAAAGATTCAGTCATCGATTTTTTTGAAATTTTATCCAAATATTGCCCTACTTAGTCACAACTCACATAAAAAAATTCATACTGGAATCTCAATGGGAAATATTTTAAATAAATATAAACTATAGTGAAAAGTAATGACAAATTATCAAAACTTGCTTACTATTGTAACTATTATCCAGCTCTGCTATGGTCAATGTTAGCAATGCCACTGCCAACACTTAGAATCAAAGTGTTTGTATCCCATCGCCTAAGGGGCCACTTCTGATAGCTTAGCAGATGAAGCCACATGTCCCATCCTCCCACTTTTGCCTTGCTTTAAATGATT
Source organism: Octopus bimaculoides (assembly GCF_001194135.2). Taxonomy (NCBI): domain Eukaryota; kingdom Metazoa; phylum Mollusca; class Cephalopoda; order Octopoda; family Octopodidae; genus Octopus; species Octopus bimaculoides. The sequence continues at coordinate 19,186,378 of NC_069004.1, forward strand.
AAGTACTTGTCAGATGAAATTCTGAAAGCTTAGAAATTTAATGAGACAATTTTCTTGAAATTGATAATTGTGATGCATTTTTCATTTCTTTTTCCGTGAAAGCATAATGTTCTTCCTGTAGCAGTACTGGGGTCAAATTTACAAAGGATGTCTAAATAACTCACTGTTAAAACATTTGACTTTCTAGGAACCTGGAATGATGATGAGGGTCCCTTAGGTTCAAGAAAGATGAGTTTTACTTGCATAGTTTCTGAATATGTTTCTAGAACACAGGCTAACCACCAGTCACCATCGTAAATTGCAGCTACAAATCCTTTTATATCCTCAAATTGAATAGCATCTTGCATGGAGATTCTAATTTTAATATAATTATCTATTGTAGATATCATTTTTACCTTAATTTTTGGAGGTGAGTTTGGGATAAAGCAATGCAACTTTTGTTGCCCCTAGAATTGTCCCTGCATTTCCAAATCTCTTTCTCAAAAAATGCTTTAAAATGGAAAAAAAGAAATTAGCTTTCTTCCACAAATAGTAGCTGAGATATGACTTCTCAAAGTTATTTAGTAACCGAAAAAATGTCACTTTTTTGAAAATTTCAAATGGCCATAACTCAGCAAATATTTGAGTCAGGTAAAAAAAATATTTTATATTTAAAGGTTTCGTATGAAGACCATTTGGCATGCACAGTTTGAAAGAAATTGGTTTCAGTCTACCTCAGTGCTGGCGTTGATTTTGCATGCCCTTCATGACACCAACTGCTTTACAGCGTGCACTGGCTTCATTTCATTGTTGCACCAATAACAGAAAGGTTGTCATGTCCTCAGTCAGGACCTTTCAACTCTGTGTTGTCTGTGCTCAATCTTCAGCCACTTCCCAGCATCCTCCATATGCAGGCTACCAATACTTGTATACTACACTTCATTTCTCTCATACCCAGTTTTTTGCTCAGATTATTTGTAATCTAGAATCTAAACACACTAATATTTAGTGGAATATGTTTGTTTTATCTCCTTGTAGCCTTCACAAATCTTCATTTAAGGTATGCACCATCCCAGTTAGAGGTGTGTGCGTGTGTGTGTTTATGTATTTGTATTTCGTTTATCCGTATTTTTAACACTAGTCTAAAAATTGACACTATATAGTGTCCCTTTATGTCCCATAGCTTAATAGTTCGACAAAGAATGACCAATAAAATAAGTAACAAACTGAAAATAGTGCTATAGTCAGTTTGATTGCTCAAACCAATTTGATTGCTCAAACCCTTGTACTTTATCATGCAAACTTCCCCTCACTCGGAGAAAGAAAAACCTTGTTATTAACAGAGGTAGTATCTTCTAGAACTTTTTCCAAATTGTTCTTACCCTGGCTACTATATTTTCTGAACACTCGCCTCCTCTACTAATTATTTCACCTTGGTAATTACTTCTAGTGAGCCAGCTAGGTATTTAAAAGTATCCATTTCCAGTCTGCTCTTAGTGCATATTGCTCGTAAAAATCTGCCACATACAATGCTTACTTTCACGGTTAGTCTGCCTGTGATTCCACTACTTCTCTTGCGTGTTCATCACATTAAGAACAGCATATAAAGTTCCTACCTACTTCTTCTCTGCCTCAAGCAAGGCCATTTTCCTGATGACACTGGAATTCTGTTTCCTTTCCTACTTATTTAACACCTTAGTCCTTTCTAAAGCTTTTAAGGCCTTTCTGTCCTAAAGCTTTCAGTCATAATGTTTTCAGTCATAAATCCTAGATTTTGCTTCTATACCTGGAATTTCTATTTTAATTCTACCACATTCAATAATAAGAGCTAGGTCATCAGCATATGGGAATTTCCTTGGGTAGCTGGTCTTAAATGCTTCTGTGATGGCCTGTAAACAATGATCAATTAGTTGGAGCTGCAGACTGGGCTGTGATGAACCCATATCTTCATACCAAAATCATTACAAAACTCTATTTTGAAATTCACTTTATTACTTCTCAGCCCCCAAAAGCCATTCATGTACATCTAGTTTCCTTAGTAGCTGTGCATATACGTACACATACATGTGCATTGTTGTGTCTTATGTTTTTGTTAACTTCTATCTAAAACTGATGCTGGTAATGTTGTAACGATTTTGTCCAGTACCCTATCAATATTCAACAAATAAGAGTTGATTTATCTAAATACCAGAGTGAAATATGTATGGGGATAAATCTAATACTCTATAGTCCTTGAAGGTGGTGCAACAGTATAGCAGCATGGCTGCTGTGCAAGGACTAAAACCAATAAATTAACATAGAAATATATTTCAACTTTTTTGACAGGTCCAGTCACTTTACAATCAAATAAATTGGCTCGTATCTGAGAAAGAGAAAATAGATGAGATGAATGTCACACAAATGTCCGAACTCCATTCACAAGTAAGTAAATTTGATAGCATTCTTTTCTTATCTAATATTACTATGATTGTTTATTGATGCTCATTAGATGTGTGGGATGGTTACTGACATTCATGCTAGTGTCCTTCAAGGAGGCACTCTGGTTCTATACCTGTTTATGATATAGCTGGATTAGTCTTAAGTATATCCATTGACATCAACAAAGATCATGAATTTACACTTCAGAGAGCTAGAAGTAGAAAACAACCAGCAGTGAAAATATCAGATGCTGACTATGTCGATGATCTTAGTATGCTTGGAGATGACAAAGAACTAGCAAAGGAAATGTTACATGTATTGAAGGCTGCAGCTGTGCAGTTAGGACAATATGTCAATGCCAGTAAGACTGAATGTGTGGGCTGTGATGTAACAGGGGATATGTGTGCTCTGAATGGCGCCGATCTGAGTTGATGACTTTACTGACCTAGGAATCAAGATTGTCTCAATAGAAAAGGATGTCCAGGTAAGGGCTGTGTAAGTATGGAATGCCTCAGACAGACTCAGGATTATATGGAGATCCCACATTCCTGATAACATGAAGAGAGGTTTCTTCAAAGCAATTGTTGAATCTCTATGGCTCTTCAGCATGGACACAGAACAAGAGACTTGAAAAGAAGCTTGACAGTACATACACAAAATACTTTGTGCCGTTAGTTTTCAATCTTTCTTGGCAGTAACACCCTACACAGCAACAACTGTTAGCAGTCCTCTTACCATCACCTCATTAATCAGAGAAAGAACGCATTATGCAAGACACTGCTGGACAGGTAAAGATGAAATATCTTGCAGTCTCCTCTGGAAGCTCATGCATGGGTAGTCGAAGAGGAGCATACGTCAATCAACTTGTGGAAGACACTGGAAATCAATTTGAGCATTTGAAGACTGCTGTGAAAGATCAGGACATCTGGTGTAGAAGGGTTGCATTGGTCTGAGTGAGATGCCTCACCAGATAAACAGAGAAACTAGTGTTGTTTAAGCTGTATCTCTGTTTTATGTTATAACTGTTTAATGAGCAGTGTTCAATAAAAGATAGAGAGTGAAATAAGTACTAGAGTTAAAAACCAGTGGTTTTCAACTATTTTTTTATCTATGGACCCCCTTGATTGCTATCTTTTTCTGGTGGACCCCCATAGCCATTAATTTTATAGATTCTTCTTTCCTATTCTGTTCATCACATATTCGCTTGTTTAGGCTGAACTATATAAAGCATTTGAGAAAGAAACCTAGCTGTTTCTTGCAATAAATATACTTTAAGCAAAATATTTTCATGGACCTTTAGAATAATATAAAAGTGAGTCCCCAATTTACTGTTTTGCTAATGCTGACCCCCAAAAATCTTATATGGACCCCCACGGGTCACATGGACTCCGGTTGAGAACCACTGGTCCAAACACTTGAATGTACTTCTCCAACATGATTGTAGTCCAATAACAAAAAACAATAAAAGTATGTAATTTAAATTTGTTTGGCAGATAGCAACAATCCAGCTTAAAATCGAACTGGCCGTTTCAGAAGAACAGCAAGCAGCGGAGAGGTTTAAGACGCAAGTATCTTTATTCAAGACAAAGGTAAGTAAACTTGGTGGAATTCATTTGTTGATTGTATTCCCATCAATGTATTCCCATCAATTCGAAGTCTGGAAGTCAAATGAGTAAGTTACTAGGCTCATGATAACATTTACCTGTCCAAAATAACACCTCTTTCCTGTTTTTCTCCTTAACTCACTCTCAGATAAAAGGTAAGGACTAAAATGTTGGATTCTACGCTCCTCACAGTAAACTAACTTTCTGTAATCTATTAACGATATGTACTCTGGCTATGGAATGTCACCACTGTGTTCAAGATTACAACTGTTATCCTCTTGACTGCACAGTTGAGTGGTTAAGAAGCTTCTCAGTCAAGTGGATGTACACTAAGTATGAAATTAAAATTGTAATCAAACATATAAATATCTTGCATCCCAACCACATGGTTCCAGGTTCAGTCCCACTGCATAGAGCCTTGAGCAAGTGGCTTCTACTATAGCCTCGGGCCAACTAAAGTCTTGTGAATGGATTTGGTAGACAAAACCTGAAAAGGCTTTGCAACGATATAAGTACTGGGATTGATTCCCCTTAACTTGGCAGTTCGGCAAAAAAATACCGATAGGATAAGTACTAGGCTTACAAAGATTATTATGTGCATATATGTGCATATGTATGTATGTATGTATGTATGTATGTATGTATGTATGTATGTCAAGATCACTGATGCGGTCCTCCCACTTAATGCCATAGATCCGTCTGAGACACATCTGATGGAAACGTTCCAATTGTTTAAGGTGTTATCGATATGTGACCCAGGTCTCGTAGCCATAAAGAAGAGAAGAGAGTACACACGCCTTGTACACCTTTATCTTTGTCTTCCTGCATATGTCTCGCCGACCCCAGAGACGCCTTTCTAGCCTTCAGAAAGCATCACTTGCTTTCCTAATTCTGTATGGAATTTCATTGTCCAAATTGCCATACCTATTAACAGTGCTTCCCATGTAGACAAACTCATCGACTACACCAAGTCTTTTACCATACACATAGATATTTGATTCAATATACTGCTTACCAGGGGCAGGTTGGTACATGACAACAGTTTTCTTGAGATTGACTGTCATTCCTAAGGCAGTGCAAGCATCAGAGAATGCATCAGTGATCTTGAGATATTGGAAAGCTCTCGGTGTGAAAGTGTAGAAGCTCTTGTGTTAAAGCAAAGGCTCAGATGGAGTGGTCATCTGGTCAGGATGAAAGATTCAAGGATGCCAAAACAACTCTTTTATGGAGAGTTAGCTAAAGGAGAGCGACCTCCACATAAACAAAAAAAAAGAGATATAAAGACTTGCTGAAGGTTTCCTTGAGAGATGCCAATATCTCTCCTAACACATGGGAAGGCATAGCTATTGAGCGTGG
>NC_069004.1:19191869-19194193 GCF_001194135.2 Octopus bimaculoides
ATCTTCGTAGTCATAAAGCAAGACCGATGATTGACTACCAGGCCGCTGGTGATGATGCTACACACCATACTGTCTGTTGGGCATGTGGAAAGGAGTGTGATTCAACAGGAGGACTTAAACAACACGCAAAGGTACATGGAGCCCAATTACAACAACAGCCAGATATTGCCAGTAAAGGTTTTGGATGCCAATTCTGTGCAAGACATTGTAGATCTTTGGCTGGGCTAAAAAGTCACATTCGATCACAGCACCGTTAAGTTAAGCTTCGTGCAATGGCCATACTCGATAACGAGGGGGCAGCCATAATGTATGTATGTATGTATGTGTGTATGTCTGTCTGTCTGTATGTATATAAGTATTATGTATATTTATGTAGAGATATATTAACAAAGGTTATGTACATCAGTGAGAAGATTACTAACAAATTATGCAATCAAACAAAAATACTTCCTGATGAATTCTATTATAAGCAACACAACAGCAGTAGTATTAGATTAAAACAGCCATCAATGCATTATATTTAATGCAGATACATCATGAAAAGGCAGTAGGTCACGAGAAAGCCTAGTCAGACAGGATTGTACATCTGGCATTCTCACCATCACTGCTGAACAATTTTTATCTACTACCAATATGCTTTTGTTTTAAACACCTAAGGGATATTATTCCCCCATGGAAACCACAGTAAATTTGCACTTTCACAGTGTATCTGCATTAAGTATGATATATGAATGACTATTTTATTCTAATATTGCTTCCGTTGCATATAATGGATTTTTATTCAATTGTGTAACTAATCATAACAATGATTATTCAATCACTGTTTTATTATACCATTAGTGATGGACGTTGCCTTAGCATGTGGTTAACAGTTAGCACATGAGACTAACAAAGCTCAGAGAGATGGAAATGAGTATCTATCACCCTCACACCACACTATGTGATTTTTATCTGCTACAGATATAATTTTGTGTTTTTAAACATAGCATGTCCATTAGGGATACCACAGTAAGTCTACCTCTTTTGCAATGTATATGCTTTAAGTATGATACATGGATGACTACTTTCTGATATTTCATCCACATTGCATTAATACCCCTTGCTATTAGAAATATAGTGTAGTAGTCACTGGACTGATGAAAGCCTATAATCAACAATGCTATTGATCACAAAAAAGCACATTTCTACTACATTGGTGAGGGCTGTGCAAGCCATGTACAGGAATTCTGTCAATAAGGTGAAATTTGACATGGAGTATAGCAATGAATTTAGTGTACAAGGAGGAGTTCACCAAGGATCAGTTCTCAGCGCCTTCTTGTTTATCAGTTCTAGTTCTTTCTGTGAAGTTGCATGGCTTAGTGGTTAGGGTATTCGATTCACAATCATAAGGTCATGAGTTCGATTTCCAGTGACACATTATGTCTTTGGACAAGACACTTTATTTTCCCGTTGCTCCAGTTCACTCAATTGACAAAAAATGAGTAGTACCTGTATTTCAAAGATCCAGCCTTGTCACACTCTGTGTCATGCTGAATCTCCATTAGAAGTATGCTAAGGGTGTACGTGTCTGTGGAGTACTCATCCACTTGCACATTAATTTCACGAGCAGGTTGTTCCATTGATTGAATCAGCTGAAACCCCAACACCTATACTTCTTTCTGTTTATTCAAAGAGTTTCTCTTCTTTTTAATCATTTCAGTTTAGGCAATTGAACGCAATGTATGAGCAACTTCGTTACATATTCAAGCAGGAACTACACCAGACGAACGAGGCTGTCTTAAATGCTGATACACGAATGGCAGAAAGGAAACGGCAAATTCAAGATCTTTCAGAAAAGTTAGAGGTAGTGACTTATGTTCTGTCAAGAGAAAACTCATGTCACCCACCTATCCCTCTCCTTCTCTCCTCCTCTCCCTCCCTCTCATTCTCTCTCTCTCTCTTTTTCTCCCCCCTTCTCTCCCCTCTCTCCCTCCTTCTCAATCTCTCGCATTCTCTCTCTCTCACTCAAGTTCCAGAGGAGTGCGATGTGATCATTTTCAAGTACTGGGGGTGGTTTGTGTTCCCACCAGTTTTTATCATGGGGCAAGTCCAGGTTTTTGCATATTACCCAGTGAATATATTGTGCAGCTCTATCATGCCTGTTGAGATACTCTGTAGGCGCAAGCAAACTGCACATGGAGACAACATGATCAATGGTCTCATTTTGTTGTAGGCATATACGACATAATGGGAAGCTGCCGTTCTTTAATATGTTGGCCTGGTAGTTCTTTGTAGGTAGGCATTGATCTTGGGCTGCTATGATAAACCCCTCTGTTTCTGATTTC
>NC_069004.1:19195536-19197702 GCF_001194135.2 Octopus bimaculoides
GGACAAACAAGGACAGACAAACGGATTAAGTCGATAATACCGACCCCAGTGCATAACTGGTACTTATTTAATCGACCCCGAAAGAATGAAAGGCAAAGTCGACCTCGGTGGAATTTGAACTCAGAGCGTAGCGGCAGACGAAATACCGCTAAGCATATCGCCCGGCGTGCTAACGTTTCTGCCAGCTCGCCGCCTTGTGCGTGTGTGTGTGTATGCATGCGTATGCATGCGTGTGTGGTGTGTTTGTGCGTTTTTTGTGCTTGCGTTTGTCCTCCATCACCGCTTGACAACTGGCGTTGGTTTGTTTATGTCCATATAACTTAACAGTTCAGTTATGAAACGACTGACAGAATAAGAACCAAGCTTCTGAAAGAAGTAAGTACTTTAGATGATCTATTTAACTAAAAGTTCTTCAAGGTGGTGCCCAAGCATGGCCACAGTATAACGACTTAAACAAGTAAAAGATAAAAAACTAGAATATAATAATGAATAAATTTTCAACAGACACAGGTGTGGCTGTGTGGTAAGAAGTTTGCTTTCCAGCTACATGGTCCTGGGTTCAGTCCCACTGCGTGACACCTTTGGTAAGTGTCTTTAACTATAGCCTCAGGATAACCAAGTCTTGTGAGTGGATTTGGTCGACGGGAACTGAAAGAAGTCTAGTGTGTGTGTGTGTGTGTGTGTGTGTGTGTGTGTGTGTGTGTGTATCTTTGTCCCCTACCACTGCTAAGCAACCAGTGTTGGGGTTTATTAGTTCGACTAAAATTCTTCTAGGCAGTCCCCAGTATGGCCACAGTTTAATGACTGAAACATACTTGGGAATCAACGTAGAAGGTCTAATGAAAGTTGCATATAATAGGACCTAATGGAGGTGGTGTTTGGGGAATCAACTCCTACAATTTTTAAAGGAATAGTGGGTGGAAAAAATCGATAAAGTAAAGCTACCTTCTCACAAGGGCCAGTTTCCCGGTTTCCATGGTATATATATATTTCCCACCTGGATGGGACACCAGTCCATGGCAGGGGTATTTATTTTTGCCAGCTGAGTAGACTGGAGCAAGATGAAGTGAATGGTTTTGCTCAAGAACACGTGTCGCACGGTCCAAGAATCGAAACCAGAATCTTATGATTATGCGTCTAACATTCTAATCACTAAGCCACTTGCCTCTACAGATGGATTCAGGAATGGATAGAAATAGATTTTGTGGGAAGATAACAGAAATATTCTTTTCTACTGTGCACAAAGCCCGAATTAAGTTACAGTTGCGTACTGGGGTCGATCTAATTGATTCCCAGTACGCAACTGGTACTTAATTTATCACCCCTGAAAGGATGAAAGGCAAAGTCGATCTTGGCAGAATTTAAACACTGTACATAAAGACACACAAAATACCAATTTCTTTATTGCCCACAGGGGGCTAAACATAGAATGGTACAAAACAACTGATCGGGATCAGTAATGCGAATGGTTTACATAAAATATGACTTTAAAAATTATATAAAATATAAAAAATCGAATGATATTAACAGTACGTTAGACAACACAAATGAAGCGATGATCAGGCCACGCTCCGACCCCACAAGCCCCGATCTATTGCTGGCACCTATTTTTCCTTTTTTTTTCTGACTATTCACACGGTTCCTTGCACGCACAACACTCGTGCAACATGCTTCCATCTCTTTTGGAACGTACACTCCAACAGACATCTCCTCTCCAGCCACACTTACCTTTTCAAATGAAAAGTAAAAAATGAGCGTAAGTTGTGGCCAGAGATAAAGTTGCCTGTCTTAATTCCTTTTATCCTCGTCTTCCATACTGCCTCTTTCGCTATTGCTACAACCGTGAGAAAACAATTCTTACCTTCGTTTGTTAAAACTCCCGGTGGGTCAATTTTTATAATTGACTCAGTCGACAGCTGTACTCTTCCTTCGCCGGACAACAGGGGAAAATTCACACAAAAAAAAGACGAAGACAGGTGGTGTAGACAACAAACAGATGTATTAGTATAACGCTCGGGAAGTGAAAAAGTCTTTAACGTTTCGACCCTCGCTCTTCCACAGAAAGGAACACAGAAAGAAACAAGGAGAGGGAAAAAAAGAATGTGTAGTGGCTAGCGATCTATCAGGGCGAATACCGGACAGAAGGGTCCGGCATTATATATATAT
>NC_069004.1:19202950-19206056 GCF_001194135.2 Octopus bimaculoides
CTTCATTGGAACTTTTATCAACATCATCTAGGTATTTGTGCATGTGTGTGTGTATGCGCAGATTTGTATGTTTGTTTTATGGATGCGTTTTTATGTATATATTTTCATGTCTAGATGCATGCATATGTATTTATGTGCTAAATTTTTGGAAAGTTTTACATATCTTTACAGTTCCATTGATGGCTTGAATCTGTAGTCTTCTAATCAGCCTTTTTCTTTCAGGTTTTGAGAACCCTAATTTTTCCAGGTTTTTGTTGAGGCAGTCCGTTATGTATGTATGTATGTATGTATGTATGTATGTATGTGTGTGAAATATGTTGTGAAATAAATAAATAAATAAATAAAATTAATATTGTAAAATGGGATTTCAGAGTTTGGTAACCACCGAGCAAAAACTTAAGCAACGTATACATGAATGTGAGCAAGCAGAGGATAAAGCAGAAATGGAAATTTTCAAGCTAAAGTGCAGTGAGAATAATTACACTGAAAAACTTGAGTAAGTGTAAACATTGTTGTTCTGATAACTGAAGCACAAGAAGTGACGATTTGATAATTTATGCATGTACTCATATTCAGCCTTCTGTTAAATAAATCTGATGTTAAATGCAGCCAGCCTAATCTCACATCACGATTAATAAAAGAGTTACACCTACCTCACAATATTGACCCAATTGGATTTTGAAGTTCTCAACCTTTTCGAAACACCACAAAATATCAAAGACTTGAAAACAGAATCACTGTCGCACTCAATATGGTTTCAGAAACCATTAATTAAACTTTAAACTGATGATCTTTTAGGATTACAATGTATCCTTTGACTGTGCGAATTCTGAAATCATTTGAATTTTCGAATATCGTTGAAAACAGCTCAGTAATAATCAGTAAATTTGTCAGACAAAAGCAGATACTTGTCGAGATGAATAACTCCAATGTGTCTTAGGTAACAGTGGAAATCGCCTTCCATTGATTTCCTCCAGTAACTCTATTCAAGTCATCAATTTTGAGATGCGTCGCCCTTTCAAAGCCTAGCCAGGCTCATGAGCTCGGTTTCCTGGTTTCTATGGCGTATGTGTTCCCCCCAGCTGGACGGAACGCCAGTCTATCGCAGCATTACTCAAGTGAGAGAAAGTTGGGGCGAAAGAGTACAACAGGGTCACCACCCCACCCCCTGCCGGAGCCTTGTGGAGCTTAGGTGCTTTCGCTCAATAAACACTCCCAACGCCCGGTCTGGGATCGAAACCGCGATCCTTCGAACGCGAGTCCGCTGCCCTAACCACTGGGCCATTGCGCCTCCACTCATCAATTTTGAGAAAAAAGTTGAAATTCCTTTTAGAGTTTGGAAGAAAATTCGATATTCATGAGTAGTTGAAACCGATTGAGAGAATATCAGATTAAGCGAACGTGCATAACAATGTACAAATATGACAGTCATGCCAAGAATTTCCTTTACTGTCACTTGCACTTCATTCAGATGCCCAGTCATCTTGTACGCTCTGTCATAAGTTTGCGCAATGAATTTTTGGTTACAATTGAATTCATAAACAAATTTTTAAACTTCTGTCAGCGATTCAGCTTTTCTATCTTTAGTGACATTAATGTATCCCAAAACCCTTTTTCGGGGCTTTTCCATCTCATCAACAAATTGCAAAGCGCGTAACAATTGAGGTTTCATCCTAAGACCCATAGTCTCATCAAACATAACAGCAACAAATAATGTACAATGAGGATAGTAAAAATTATCAATAATTAATTTTATATTACACAAAGATTATCTACCCAGGAAAAAAAAAGTAAAGCGTGTAGACTATGTGTTGCATACATGCACCCTTCGTGGAGGCGCAATGGCCCAGTGGTTAGGGCAGCGGACTCGCAGTCATAGGATCGCGGTTTCGATTCCCAGACCAGGCGTTGTGAGTGTTTATTGAGCGAAAATACCTAAAGCTCCACGAGGCTCTGGCAGGGGTTGGTAGTGAACCCTGCTGTACTCTTTCACCACAACTTTCTCTCACTCTTTTTTCCTGTTTCTGTTGTGCCTGTAATTCAAAGGGTCAGCCTTGTCATTTTGTGTCACGCCGAATCTCCCCGAGAACTACGTTAAGGGTACACGTGTCTGTGGAATGCTCAGCCACTTGCACGTTAATTTCCCGAGCAGGCTGTTCCGTTGATCGGATCAACTGGAACCCTCGACGTCGCAAGCGACGGAGTGCCAACACACATACACCCTTCACCCTAGCACCACTCGTTCCTTCATATCTTTTTATATTTAATTATGTGCCAACTGTGATGTCATTGCAGACTCTTCCAACAGCAAACTATAAACCTTCAGAATCAAATAACTGATTACAAACACAAAATACAAGTCAAAGAATCTGTAATTGAGCCCTTACTACGGCAACTTGAACGACATCGAAAATTTGGATTAGACGAAATGCAGGTTAGTAGTGAATAGACGCCTGAATATTTGGTATAGATGATGAGAAAACACAGCATCTGTGACAAGGGATGCATTTTGAAACCTAGACTTGTTTTCATAACAAGGGATTTCCTTTTTCTCATCTTCTTCTTATTTGTTTTTTCCTCCTTCTTTCCTCCCCCTACTACTTCTCTTTTTCTTTGTCTTTCTTCTTTTTCTCATCTTCTTCTTCTTTGTTTTTTCCTCCTTCTTTCCTCCCCCTACTACTTCTCTTTTTCTTTGTCTTTCTTCTTTTTCTCATCTTCTTCTTCTTTGTTTTTTCCTCCTTCTTTCCTCCCCCTACTACTTCTCTTTTTCTTTGTCTTTCTTCTTTTTCTCATCTTCTTCTTCTTTGTTTTTTCCTCCTTCTTTCCTCCCCCTACTACTTCTCTTTTTCTTTGTCTTTCTTCTTTTTCTCCTCTTCTTCCTTCCCCTCCTCTTTCTCCTTCTCCTCCTTCCTTTTCTTCTTCCTCTCCTCATCTTCCTCCTTTTCTTCTTCCTATCCTCTTCTTCCTCCTTCTCCTTTTCTTCTTCCTCTCTTCCTCTTCCTCCTTCTCCTCCTTCTTCCCCTCCTCTTCATCTCCTCCTCCCCTTCATCTCCTCCTCCTCCCCTTCATCTCCTCCTCCTCCTCTTCATCTCCTCCTCCCCTTCAT
>NC_069004.1:19209367-19211267 GCF_001194135.2 Octopus bimaculoides
TATGTATGTATGTATGTATGTGTGTATATGTTTGTGTGTCTGTGTTTGTCCCCTAACATCGCTTGACAACCGATGGTGGTGTGTTTACGTCCCCGTCACTTAGCGGTTCGGCCAAAGAGACCGATAGAATAAGTACTAGGCTTACAAAGAATAAGTTCTGGGGTCGATTTGCTCAACTAAAGGTGGTGCTCCAGCATGGCCGCAGTAAAATGACTGAAACATGTAAAAGAGTAAAAGAGTAACGCCAATACTTGTTTTTTTAAGTCTGGTACTTATTCTGTCAGTCTATTTTGCCGAACTGCTAGGTTATGGAGACGTAAACATACCAACACCGGTTGTCAAGTGGTGATGGGGAGAGAAACACAGACACACATACATAAATATATATACTTATATATACGACGGGCTTCTTTCATTTTCCATCAAATCCACTCACAAGGCTTAGTAGAAAACATCCGCCCAAGGTGCCGCACAGTGGGACTGAACCCGGAACCATGTGGTTGGGAAGAAAGCTTCTTACCACACAGCCACGTCTGCACTTGTATGTAGACATATATAAGGTTATACAAACGTTGCAAATATTCAGAAGATAAACACTTATGTACAAGCAGAAAGACACAATTGACATAAAGTATAAGAAATATAGAAAACTGAGGGGAGAATGCATAATGTACACACATACACACACACACACATATATATATACACACGCGCGTGCACACACACTCGCACACACACACTCGCACACACACACACACATATATATGTACAAGAAAAACAAAAAATGGAATAAGAACGTAATAGACAACAATAAAAACATACGAGCAGATAGACGATACAAAGACAGACAGGAAAAAACAAGGACAGATCATTCATGGCTTTCTATTCATCAGGAAAGTTTCCAAATTATCGTTACAGTTTCAGCCTGTTACACTTGAAACTTCAAAATTGGTTGGCCCCAAAAATCTAAGGTAAGAGCATTAAATTTTTAGAAGAAAGCAAGCGAATGTGTATGACAACACAGACAAAATAAAAACGAGAAAATGGAGAAAATGTTACACGATTACAAATACAAACAACAAGAGAGTAACAACAGATGTCTTTCGACTAATAAAGACGAATCCAGTTGAGCTGGCGTGTGGAGTGAAAGACATAGATGAAAGTTAGGAGACAGGAAAATAAGAGATGCTATACATTCTTCTCTTTTGTTAGAAGGAGCAAAGAACTTTGACGCAAAAACAGTCCAGCTATAAAGAAGATTGGGAGAAGCAAAATAAAAAAATGCAGATTGAACTCGATGATTTCAGGAATAATATGATTAGAGACCTTAAAAATGTATGGAAACAAAAGGAAAGGTGGGTAGCATTCTGACTGTTTCCATTCAAGTAAATTCTTTCGTGTTCCAAACCTTTTACTCCAACAGCTTCCAACCTCTTGATTGTGTCGTAGTTCAAATTGGTTCCCGTAGACAAACTCTTTATTTGTAAATTATTTGATAAAGCGTAAAATATATTTAGAACTCCACTTTGTATATCCAGATAATTAAATATATATATATATATATATAAATGCAGGCATTGCTCACTCCCCAGCCACATCGTATTGGGTTCAGTTCTACTGCGTACCGCCATGGGGATTCATAGTCCCCTACTATAGCCCTGAGCCAACCAAGGACTTGTTGAGTAGACAGAAATTAAAAGAAGCTCGTCACATATACATGCGTGTATGTATGTGTGGTTGTGTATATATATATATATATGTGTGTGTGTGTGTATGCATATATGTATATATGTATATATATATATATATGTATGTATATATGTATATATATATATATATATATGTATGTATATATGTATATATCTATATATATATGTGTGTGTGTGTGTGTGTGTGTGTG
>NC_069004.1:19217990-19218740 GCF_001194135.2 Octopus bimaculoides
GTACCCAGTGTAAGCTATGGACACATAAGAGGTGCAGCAATATCAAAGGAAGGCTAACTAGGAAGATAGTTTTTGTATGTGGCAAATGCTCAGGAGCAATAAACACTGAAAATGTGCAGAGAACAACTTCTGCCACATTCCAGGGAGAAAAACCAGAAGTAGTTGATAGCTTCCGTTACCTAGGTGACCAAGTCAGTAGCGGGGGAAGGTACGCTGAAATTGTAGCTGCTAGAATAAGAATAGCCTGGGCAAAGTTCAGAGAGCTCTTACTTCTGCTGGTGACAAAGGGCCTCTCGCTCAGAGTAAAAGGCAGACTGTATGATGCATGTGTACGAACAGCCATGCTATATGGCAGTGAAATATGGGCCGTGACTGCTGAGGACATGCGTAATCTCGCAAGGAATGAAGCCAGTATGCTCCGATTGATGTATAATGTCAGTGTACATACTCGACAGAGAAAAGTTGGACCTAAGAAGCATCAGTTGTGGTGTGCAAGAGAGACGATTGCACTGGTGTAGTCATGTGCGAGAATGGATGAGGATAACTGTGTGAAAAAGTGCCACACCCTAGCAGTTGAGGGAACCTGTGGAAAAGGTAGACCTAGGAAGACCTGGGATGAGGTGGTGAAGCACGACCTTCAAACATTAGGCCTCACCGAGGCAATGACTATTTGGAAATATGCAGTGCGTGAGAAGACCCGGCAAGCCAAGTAAGACCATAACTCGTGGCTTTGCCAGGGGTGTAGCCAGT
>NC_069004.1:19219772-19221731 GCF_001194135.2 Octopus bimaculoides
ATATATATATATATATATATATATATATATATATATATATATACATATATATAAACACAACTAGTCTCTTCAACCAATTTCATCACTCTTCAAAACATTTCCATTACCTATTACCTCCCTTGCTGCAGCTCTTCTTTGATATTAGTTACTTTTCTTACAACTTAATTGCTATATGTCCTTTGTCCATTAATACTATTCTCTCAACCTCGCACTTTCATTAATCAACTCTCTCCACCACAGAACCGTCAAATGATTTCTCCTCCCACCTTTCCTCCACCACCAAATGTATCCCATCTTCTTCATCCACTCCGTCGGACTCTCTCTTCCCCACCTACTCCTGCATACATACATGACCGTCTTCTTTCAGTTTCTTATTTCTTTATTGCCCACAAGGGGCTAAACATAGAGGGGACAAACAGGGACAGACAAACGGATTAAGTCGATTATATCTACCCCAGTGCGTAACTGGTACTTATTTAATCGAACCCGAAAAGATGAAAGGCAAAGTCGACCTCGGCGGAATTTGAACTCAGAACGTAGCGGCAGACGAAATACGGCTAAGCATTTCACCCGGTGTGCTAACATTTCTACCTGCTCGCCGCCTTCTTTCAGTTTCTGTCAATCAAATCCACTCACAAGGCCTTCATTGGCCCGCTGCTATTGTGGAAGACACTAATCCAAGATACTATACAATAGGACTGAACCTAGAATCATGTGGTTGAGAAGCAAACTTTTTTACCACACAGCCACATCTACACCTAGTTGAGAATTTCTATACTTTTTGTTTTTCTCATGTGAGATATTTTTACCAGATTCTGTGTTCTTATTGACAGGGAGTATAAAGAAAAAATAGCGGAGCTAGAATCAAATCTGAAAAAAGAAAGGGAGATAAGTAGAGAATATATTTCACGTTTCGACAACAACATAGGTTCAATACGGTGCCTGCATGAGAATCTTAAGGATCAAATACAGGCATTTTTGTAAAGGAGGAAGGTATCTATTTTTCACCATTATTCGATTGTATGTGTCTATGAGGGAGTATAGCCTAATGGTTAGGGTGTTGCACTCGCAAAAAGGTTTTACGTTTCAAAGAGAAGATAGGAGCAATACGTCGCAAGATCATGCTTTCGGTTCCTTGACCAGGTGGTGTGTTGTGTTCTTGAGCAAATCACTTCGTTTTACAATGCTCCACAATTACTTCAACACCTGACATGAAAGAAAGGAGGAGGGGTTTTAGTAATTGGTAATTGGTTGGTGTCATGTAAAAAGCACCTGGTACATTCTGTAGATGATTGGTTGGCATTAGGAAGGGCTTCCAGCTGTAGAAACAGACAATTGGAGCATGGGAAACGGACGTTAAATGATGATGATGATGATGATGATGACGACGACGACGATGACGATGATGGTGATGATGGTTGCATGTGTCAGTTGTTTTGTAATAAAGTTATTATACTGTATGATAGTGTACATCATGCACAGTTATACTCCCATACAGGGTTATTTTCCTATGTACCTCTTGGGGATACACGTACCTCCAGTTGAGAATTTCAGGTCCAGTATATATTCGTCTTAATGAAGACCATCCTTCTCTATCTAATGCATTATAATGCCTGTCAATGTATTGATGAGAAATTGTCTAATAAATAGTTTCATTATTGACATTATTTACATTTATATATCTATATAAATATAGAACTGTAATAAATATTTTGTAAACGTGTTGCTATTGGTTAACTCGCTTCCTTTTCTACCAAGGCCTAATGTTACATTTTTAGTAGTAAGTGGGTTATACATCTTTAGATTGTATACCTGACTTTCTACTATAAAATTAAAGAAATAGACGGAACGCTGAACTCCAGACTAAACAACTTAAACAACATTTATTTACTTGGTAAAACATACATATCTTTAGTTATACATCTTTAGAGGTGAGAATAACGAGCTGTCGAGTATAAG
>NC_069004.1:19222294-19231570 GCF_001194135.2 Octopus bimaculoides
GTCTAATATTCTGAATTTTTCAAAATTCTTCTAAATGACATTTGGATCTACTTGTCATATGTGAAGAATTACCTTGGATGTGTATTCTGCTTGCATTTATTGGTGTCTGATTGCTGGATAGTGTTAACCAAATTCTTTAAAATCTGAGTGCTTTATTGATATCTGCCTGGACTTTTTAACCCCTCTTTTGCTTTCCGTGTGTGTGCGGGGTGGGGGGGGGCATGTATAAAATGTTAGCGCCAAGCAGTGTTTAGGCATAAGCAAAATTTAGGTTACTTAAAATATGTTTGTGACATATTTCAACTAAGACAAATACACTGCCAACATGAAATGGAGAAAATATCTCTCTTGTGGTAAAATGTGTGAAAATAACCGGTCTGTTCAGCGTCACCATCTATCAGGAATCCCAGCCATCGAGTTTATTGACCCTTGTCAATGGGATGTACCTAAGAGAGGCAACTCTGAACAGACTTATAAAACAATAGCTTTACGTATAATTCAGTCAACACGCTGACTGATTTGCGCTAGTTGATCGCCCGATCGAGGAAAATCACGAAATGTTAGCACTAAGCAGTGTTTAGGCATAAGCTAAATTTAGGTTAGTTAAAATATGTTTGTGAGATGGCGACATGAAATATAACCATGCCCAAGTATAACAATATCTGTTTCAGCACATGATTTTAAATCAGGAGTCTTACAAAACATATACATAAACGTAACACTATTGTTTCTTTAATCAGAATTATTTAGATTTGAGAAAATTCTTTTATAAACTGTCTCCCCATTTCTGAATGACACTCAGGATCATCTTTTATGCATTGGTAAAAGAAAAATTTCTCCCCGCAAATTTGTAAATGTTCACTGAGAAGGATTTTCCTTAGTTCCGGAGTGGCATATTTCTTGTTGATGTATCCTCACTCTTTCACATAGAGAGTTTCCGGGTTGGCCAATGTAATTTTTCTTACAAATCGGAGCAAGTTATGTAAAATATGATATCTCCTGTTTTGCAGTTCATGTCTGCATTAATCTTCGTGGATCAACTGGGTTTTTTGTTTGCTTTTAAAATTTTTTTCATAACCAGATTTTAAGTGGATGTAATTTTCACCATTGTGTATCCTACATCTGCTGAAAGGATGATCCAGAATATCATTTAGAAATGGAGAAACAAATTTCCCTAAACTGAGGAATTTTTCTTAAAGAAACAACAATGACCAAAAGAGAAAAAATTTGTCTTGAAACCCTAACACCTTAAAAAGGGATTAAAGCACTAAACTTAAGTATTTTCCATTTGTTTTCAGTATTTTCTCCATTTCTTTTAATGAAAATATGAGAAAACAAAATTATATTTTCATGCTTTTCTCTGGCATTTTTTTCTCTATTTTTACTACATTTTTATTAATTCTGTGCATGTATGTATATGTTTGGAATTGCCAAAATTATGTTTGATACAGTTCTAATATTACATAAGCTAGATCTCTTCACAACTCTTACTATCATTTTATTATTGTTCCTCTAGGTATTACAGTTCCAAGATTTAGATGTATGAGTTTCCTTTGGACAATCCGGTTTGCACATGTTATAAGAACGACCTTATTTCCACCGATAGTTTGCCTCCCACCACTTCCCTTTCTACTTGTTTTCAAAATTATTTTAAGCATTAAAGAATTTCAAGAATAAAATATATTTTCAATCTATAATGAAATGTGTCACTTCATAAAATCTTTAATTTACGAATTACGGGTTATCTCATGCTGATGACTTCTAAAAACACTGAAATAGTGCTACACAGCGTTACCACTGACTAGAAATGTAAAGAACTTCATGGCGCATACGTGACGCAGGCGTTACATAGGCGCAGGCGTGGTTGTGTGGTAAGAAGCTTGCTTTCCAACTACATGGTTCAGTGTTCAGTCGCACTGCGTGCCACCTTGAGCGAGTGTTTTCTACTATAGCCTCGGGTCGATTAAAGGTTTGTTAGTGGATCTGGTAGACGGAAACTGAAAAGAAGCCCGTCGTGTATTTGTGTTTGCGTGTGTGTGTGCTGCGTATGTGTCTTTGTGTTTATGTATGTTTATCCACCAGTGCTTGACAACCGGTATTGGTGTGTTTACGTCCCCGTAACTTAGCGGTTCGGCAAAAGGAAACGATAGAATGAGTACCAGGCTTTAAAAAAGTAAGTACTGGGGTCGATTCATTTGACAACAAATTTTTTAAGTGATGCCCCAGCATGGCCGGTAAAAGAATGAAAGAGTAAGTAAACCAAAAAAAAATGTGAATTCTGAGCATCTTTTTCCTTATAATTCTTTAATATCAAATTCAAATTTTTAATCCAGCCAAATATTTTAAAGAAATGATTATCTCCCTTGTAATAATTGTGTCCAATGGAGGGAAGATACGTGTTTTAAAAAGATAATGCATAAAGATTTCATAAAAGTTTTAACATGAAATAAAACTGTATTCACATTCGCTTTATTTAGTATGCTTTAATTAGATATATGTAATTTAATTGGATATGATATTTGTAATTAAAACACAGAAATAACGCAAAACACTAATGGTTTAAGTGCCTATCACAAAACATGAGTCACCTGAGCACTATTCGAAAGACAATTCGAAAGACATTCTTACATGAAATACAATTCGAAAGACATTCTTACATGAAAGGTAACGTTCAAGAAAGTCTGATGTTCACTTGTGCAAAGAATTTTGCTTCCAAACTACATGGTTCCGGGTTCAGTTCCACTGCATGGCGCCTTGGGCAAGTGTCTTCAACTATAGCCTCAGGCCGATCAAAGCCTTGTAAATGGACTTGGTAGACAGAAACTGAAAGGATTTCCGTCGTTCTCTTTTGCTGATCCGCTATAATAGGATTTTTTAAACATCGAATGGTTATGAGGGTCTATCCAAGTATAATGGGAATCAAAGGGATCACTAGGTAGAAAAATGGTTGAGAAACACTGACTTTAAAGATAAACTTCAATACAACAGATTGATTTCATAAAAATAGACCAACTTCCAATAATACAAATGACCTCTACAAAAGAACAAATAAATCGCGGACGATACTGTGGTATAATGCGGTATTCAGTAGACAAATAAATACTAACATTTCCGCGAAATTTTTCGCAGCCCTGGAAAAGCATTTTTCTAGATCGAACAAATACAGTCGAATTTTAACAGGCACACGATCAAATTAGCTTTTTCCACTAGAAGAAACTTAGCCCAAATTATCGCGGCGCATTATATTAGAATATCTGAATTCCATAATAATAAAGACCGTAGTAAAATAGATAATGAAAATAACAATCATAAGGATAACAACCATGATCATCGAACTGAATAGATAAATAGTCGATCTGGAGAGATTTTAAACACCGAACTTATTAACAATGCAAGGAAAGCGTATAGAATACTGGAGACGAGCAGTAGAAGGAAGGCAACCGATACGATACTTAAGTGAACTAAATGTGATATACTTTGAACGCAAACCCAGAAGTATAGCCCTAATGTAAACACCAGTAGACTTTTAGATAAAGATATGGTCGAGGTATCTAATTCTGATCCCATTAGCGCTAGTATCGATAAAATTCTTTGTAGCTGCAACAAGAAAATATTTCCTCTCAATGCACAGTGCTTGAGGAAAAATACAGTGTACAGATGTAAGGTTATGTGAGGTAGAATTTCACACTTTTATATTGGGGAATGCTCGACTACATTCAAGTGGAGACGAGCTAACCATCAAGCTTTCTTCAAAGATAGGGAGAAAATGCATTGCACAAGCTTAAGTGGGTTTATTTGGTTCATAAAGGACAGAAACACTAACGTTGATATAGAATGGAAAATAATAGGCGGGAGCAAACATTACGTAATCGGAGGTAAGAAATGCAATTTATTTATGCCTGGAAGAAATATTCAATAGTGTCACGTCTAAATATCAGTTATCAAATAGTCAAAACGAAACAGCCCTAAAATGTGCACACATCACAGAAAAACATTCAAAAATTTCCCTCGATAAGTATTTTAGTAAAGTAAATATCATGGAGATTAGAGGTGCTGGAGTTTACATGGTAAATATTAGTGCAATATCTAGTTTGCCTATATCCTACTAGCAATTCTTTTCCAAATAATTAGTATTCTTCGTTTATAAAACTTCATAAATGAATTAATTTATTCTATTTCTAGGAGGATATTTTTCTATATGTAAATTATATTTGACTTAGTGACCCTTAATTGAACACATCTATCTCTGAATCTTTTTCCTTTCTATTTCGATTAAGGCTGGTGAATGAAATATACTCTGACCTTGTTTCGAATCTAGTATTCATGATTCGAATTTCAAACGTTAGGATCATCATAGAGTCATCCTAATAGCTGTTTTTATAGCCGTATCAGGTTTCTAAATATTCCTCTCTAATTCTTTGCTCACAAAAACTACCGTCCCCAACCAAATATAATACCACTTAAACCAATATACTTTTAGTTCGCTTCAAACCACAGCTATATGCAACACCTTGAATAAAGCTGCATAGACTCTTGATCAGATAGACAAACTGGATGCAAATGAAAACCATATTGTGAGATACCCATGCAGCAAAAACATGTCGGACAGATTTAAATTAAATATTCTGTATAATTGACTCTAATAATAATAAAAATGTATAGGTGTATTAATTTCCTTATTCATTGAATTGTCTTTATAAACTGTTTATAATCTAGTGAAGCGAACCCATCTAATGAAATACATTGGGATTGCTTTTGCCTCGAATGGTTCCAGGTTATTCCTTAACCTGCCGAGATATAACATCCTTACCCCGGTCTCACGTTATTTCCGCTCTACCGGTCATTCATTACAACACGTGTCTGTGTTTGGATTATCTTTGCACAGGGGCCATCCGGACTCCCGCCTTCGCTGTGAACAGGAATTAATCTTCTCTCTTTGCTCCTTTGCACCACATGCGCTTAACTCCTCTTCCTTCTTCATCTGATGCCCCTATCCACATGCACACACTTACACACTCTCACATACACACGCACGCGCACCTTCGTTTTGGGATCACCAATACTTTATCATCTCTCCTTCTTCCTAGCTCTCTTGTCTAACTATCTTTGTCCAGCCAGCCACCATGATTGACCGCTAGCTCCAAAAGTTTGTTATTCTCTCTCTGTTTATTTCTTCATGTTCCTTTCTGTTGAAGAACGTAGGCTCGAAACGTAAAAGACTTTGTCACCTTCCCAAACGTTAGAGAGAGAGAGAGAGAGAGAGAGAGAGAGACGATAAGAAAATGGAGGGAAAACAACCATGAGAAGTGTGTCTTTAATGCTAAAAAGCCATTATCTAATTAGTTAAGAAATTTGAGGTTAAGAGTGAGTTTACAGCTGTTTCTGTGTACCATGTTGAGGTAAATATGTATTTACAACGTTGCAAATAGTGGACGTCATCAGAATGAAGAAGGCAGAGATAGACAAAGAGAATAGAGTGAAAGATAGAGGGAGAAACCGGAAAAGAAAATGTTCAATGATTCGAAAGTCTTACATTTTAGTTAGATTCCAAGTTCATTAAATCCATTGTGAGGTAGATGAAGAATAGAGGTTGGTTGAATCTAAGGTATCGTAGTTAGTTATTAACATGACTTCCACGTATCTGCCTGTTCGGCTAGTTGACCGCCGGTGTAATCTGAGGTAGTTATCCCTAATTAGGGATATCCGGTGTGGTTAATAGGACTTATGTTTCACTAACTTATAGGTCGTAGGTAGTTCGTATCTACAAAGGAAGCCATAAATAAGGGTGAAAGTGAAAGTGAGAAGAAAAAAGCAAAAATGCACATTGGACATTAAAAAAATAAGGCTTTTTTTATGAAAAGTAACGATAAATATATACAATTAGATGAACTGAGGTAGAATTAAGAGGAATAAAAGTCATTATTTTGAATTGTTAAAGAGATTCAAAGTCATACCGGTATCGTGAAAAGCTGTTTACTGGCTTTGAATGAGCACCGATTTCCAAACGGTGTCGGGTCTACTAGTCCCTGAGTAAAAAGACAATATGCAAGGGAGGTAAGCAGTTCTGGAAGTGGTGCAATTAGGGTATATATAATACTGAAATATGAATGGTGGATGGTTTCTATGGGAATTAGTGGTATTATTGGTAAGGTTAGTAGTGTTCTGTATTATGCTAAGTGTTCATGTTGAGTTGTGGATGATATTTATTTATGAAAGTTGCCTCTTTATTCATTCTTTGCTGTATTGAGGTGTTCTGTGAACATTGATAAAAAGGGAAAATTAGGAAATTCAGTTTAAGGTTCCTAGCACATCTTTCTATGTGCTCATTGACCTGTATATGTCTATATTGTGGGTAGCGGATTTGTTCTTTGTGAAGAGTTTTCTTCGACGGAGATACATTCCTCTTTGGCCAATATATTTTTACCGCACCCTAAGCAGGTAATGGCATAGATTAGGTTTTCCGAGGCACAGGTGAAATTTGATTTCACCTTGTTTAAAGTGGAACTCTGTACCCTCCAAAAGGTGGGGGCACGTGCCACAATTAGGGCGACCGCATTTTTTCACTTTTGGTTCCGTTGTTAATGGATATAGTCTTGAATTGGTTAATATTTTTTTCAATGATTTCGGTTGCATTTTGCTCTTGATAATTTTGTGTGAGCCTAAAATTTTGTTCATTGTTTTATCTCCTGTGAGAATGGGTAGATTTTGGATGATAATGTTGAAGGACTCGTTGTTTCTATGGTTGTGTGGAGAAGTATAGGACTATTTTTAAGTCTGGTGTAGTATTTCGGTTGACTTCCCTTAATGTTTGTATGTCTATTTCCTTTGCTCGTTTAATCCCATCATTTATTAATGATGTTAGGTAATGTCTCTTGATTAGCATTGATCTGAGTTCAAGGAGTCTTCGTTCACGAGTGTTGGTATCCGAAACTATGGTACAGATTCTTTTCGCTAGATTATAAGGTATATTAATTTTTATGTGTTTGGGTGGCATGAGTTGAATAATAGGTATTGTTTTGAAGAAGATGTCCGTTTAGGGACACTCTAAAAGTAATATTTAAAAAAACTGGTTGTTATTGCCGGTCAGAGAGTGACCGGTGATATTTCACCTATAATGGGCTTGGCTATATAGGCGAATTGTCAGACTCGAATAGCCAGAGGCACATAACTTCTCTACAACTGGAAGAAGGAAAATGTCACGGTCAGTTCGCGCGCGCGCGCATAACACACACGCATACACACAGAAGGTGCGATGGTGATTTAAGGAGATTTGATTATCAATATACTCTTTTCACATCAATTAAAAGGTTTTATTTTTTTCGGATGCTTCATGACAGTGAAATGTTATCCCAAGAAATGAAAAGTCATTACCACAGCGATTTAGAAATTGCCAACGTTCTAAAATTTGCGAGATCTTTTGTACGTAAAGTTTGGATAGAACTGGGAACCTCTGGCAAGAAGTTCCATCTAAATCAAAAATAAAATTAAAATATTCTAAACGTTCGGACAATATAAGGTACACTGCAATTTATCCAATGGGTTTGAAACATTATCGATGATACACCTAGAAAATCAATGAGGGTCATTGTCAATGAACATCATGTATCGGAGTGGACTATCAGAACTGTAGAACACGAGGACTTTCGATAGAAGTTGTGTGTACTAAGCAAAGGCCAATTCTTTTCTGCAAAGATACAGGAAAACCGTTTGATTGGTGCCAAGCGGTTCCTTAACAATGTTAAAAACCCTCATGAACATGACATGCATTGGTTCATCTCGGTGAGAAAAATTTCTATCAACACCAAAAGTCTAATAGGAGAAATGACAGTTAGGTGCAGATCCTTTTGATGTCTCCAAAGTGATCCACATTAAGTTTGAAGCAACCGTAATAATTTTAAGAGTGGTGAGTAATGATAGTCATGCTATTATACCCCCTCACACCTTTCATAGGATCTTAGAATTAATACTGCTGGATACATTGAGGTGCTGGAGACAATTGCTAAACCCTGCATAGATGTACTCAGTTTAGCAACCAAAGAATGATGGTCAAATCATGTAGCACCAAATTTTGGCCTCCAAACTCGCCTGATTAAAATTCCAAGGGCTACTACGTTTCGAGTGTTGCTGAAAGAGAGAGACTAATCGACATCCTCACAAAGCCATAGCTTCACTGAAGGCCACCATTGTCCAGGTGGTGTCCAAAGTAAATAAGGACCATTTAGTGCAGGCATGTCAACGATTCCGGTCCCGCATTCAGTAATCAAAGCTAAAGACGAATCGATTGCTTCTAGAAAACATGAGCACAAATTTTTATTAAAATACATTTGGTTTTTGTTAGCTTTGAGTGGTTTTATTAAATTACTACGAATATCTTGAAATACCTCTCGAAGCCTGTGTATATATATAAGGTGTCTAGCATAAATTTGACATAAAAGGAAAAGAAAACACAATATCTCATCCAAAAAATACAAGTATTTTAAAAAATTCAAAAGATATCAACCAGATTATGGCTGGGAGATAACGGTTTACTCAAAATAGCCGCCCTCAGCTCCCACCACAGCAACAAACGGCTTCTGAACCGAACGTGTGCATTCCTCAAGACATCCCTGGGAAGATTTTCAAATACTTCATTGATCTGGGCTACCAACTTGGGCTTGGTGCTGCAGGCAGAGTAGTTGCCGTCTTTTTCAGCCATGCCCCACTCATAGCAACCCATAGAATTAGAAGCCCAGGAATTGGAACTTGTGAAAACGTAGAAAATCTCCACCAATCACTTTTGACTCTTTTCGTTGGTATGACAAGGAGCCAAATCCTGCTGCTACACATATGGCCTTCCAACAGTAGCCCTCTCCAGCGAGGGACAGACCACAGTCTTCAGCAATTTCACACAGCTGTCTGAATTGGGCCTATGGGTCTGTTCAAAGATATGGGAATAAACCCTAGCGTGTGGACGCAGCCTGAACACTTGCTGTATCCCTTCCTTCTGGTCACAGCTTCGTAGCTGTCCATATTACATCTTACAGATTTTATAGTGTTCACAGAACATTGAGCAGCAGTCGTGATGTTTGTATTTTGATACTTGAGGTGAACCATCATCGTTCAGATGTCCTCCAAGTCAGATAACTCTTTCTCAACTAAAACATTAATCATTATGCTCTCTAGCACCGTTACTTGTCCTCCAATCCCTCAAGCTGTTCCTGAAAAAAAAAAAGAGACATTTTAAAAAGGCGTCAAATTTAGTCCGAATGCCATGTATATATATATATACATATATAT
>NC_069004.1:19231900-19234304 GCF_001194135.2 Octopus bimaculoides
CAGACAGAGACAGACAGAGACAGACAGAGACAGACAGAGACAGAGAGACAGAGAGAGAGACAGAGAGAGAGAGACAGAGACAGAGAGACAGAGAGACAGAGAGACAGAGACAGAGACAGACAGACAGACAGATTGATAGCTAGCTAGCTAGCTAGATAGATAGATAGATAGATAGATAGATAGATAGATAGATAGATATGTATACTTATTTTATCGACCCTGAAAGGATAAAAGACAAAGTTAAGCTCGGCAGAATTTAAACTCAGAGCGTAAGGACGGACGAAATGCCGCTGAGCATTTTGTCCGGCGTGCTAACGATCCTGCCTGCTCGCCGCCTTAAATGGTTTAGTAATAAAACTGGGAAATACGTCTAGGTAGCGATAAAAAGCTAGGATTAACATCCGTAGCGAAATTCAGTTATAAGAAGCATGCAGCGATTCGTTATGAATTATGACGTTGCTGCTTCGTCAAATAATTGTTGTCAGGGTTTTGAACTGAAGAATTGTAGCTACCTTTTTTCGGAAGAAAATGGATCTTTAACTAATTGTGTCGTTTCTTGTCAAATTTCCATTTTTTTCAAGTAAGTACTACTAAAGGTATCAGTTACTAAACAAATGAATTATTCATTTATTCTTTGATGTTTCTGTGTTTATCTGCACTGCGGAATATCTTATTATTCCAATTCTGATTTAGTCTATTTTCAAGTTTTTTTTTTTTTTGTTTTTTTTGCGATATTCTATACTGGTTTTAATTGTTTCTTAGTTCTATGTTAGCTTGGAATGACTATAATTATTAAACCAGTTAAGTTTTAGGAGACTGTTGCTGAACTATGTTGGCAGTAGTCAATTCGATAGAGATTGAAAGTGGAAGTATTTTGGTATACTATGAAGAGTTGTAATATTTTACGTACCAAAGGCGGCGAGCTTGGTAGAAACGTTAGCACGCCGGATTAAATGCTAAGCGGTATTTCGTCTGTCTTTACGTTCTGAGTTCAAATTCCGCCGAGGTCGACTTTGCCTTTCATCCTTTTAGGGTCGATAAATTAAGTACCAGTTGTGTACTGGGGATCGATCTAATCGACTGGCCCCCTCCCTAAAAAATTCGGGCCTTGTGCCTAGAGTAGAAAAGAATATTTCACGTACCAACGAAAGAAAAAAAAATCGCCGTTCGAACCGTTAGATATTTTTTATCAAGATATATTAAACTGGGTTTTTTTCTTCTCATTTTAATGATTCCTTTTAATTAATTATAAATGACTTGTTTAATGGGAGAGGACTATAGTCATTGTGATTGCCTTTAAATTGATCGATTTCTTAAAGAAGAGTGAAATTCAATTTGATACTGTAAAATATTTGGTTTGACTTGTTATCATTTGTTTTCAAATTTTAAAAACTCAGAAAACTCAGAAAATATTCCCAGATCATTTGCGAGTTTTCCCGATGATAAATAGCATCACATCTAGGATTAGTTTTATTTCTCATGTCTTAAGATGATGAGGAGGATGAAAGTATAGCAAAGCTTCAACTCTTCTTGGTGTTCGTAACTTTAAATGACACCATGTACAGGAAGGACTAAAAAAACGATTCTATAAATTTTAGCTATTTGAAAATTCATCTTTGTTAATGCATTCTTTTATAGTTTATTTGTAATTCTTTAAAATGTTTAATAACATCTGGGGATTTTCTTCTTTCTTTGCCTTTGTGAGTGTGTGTATGTGTATGTGTGTGTGTGCGTATGTGTGTGTGTGTGCGCGCGCGCGCATATATATATATATAATCTGGATCATTTATAGAATTTATATATATCTGAATCATTTATAGAATTTTCCAGTTTAAGTAGGTGACTGCTACTCAAGAAACATGGATAGAACGTTCGCTTACACTAAAAGTTTGTGGGCAGATCTGAAAGATCAGGAGATGTAAGTTGTTGTTACTTATTGTTTTACCAACATGAATTAGTTAAGGGAAGAGAATTTACAGAAACTAGAGTAAGCCTATCAGAACCACATAACTAATTGCGAATTATATATGTTTACTGTTTCATTAAAACTACAAATTGTTAATGCTGGGAGAAAAATATATACAGATATGGATTCCGGAGGGACGCAGTTTTAGAGAACAGGATCAAGGCAGAGTGTTTAATGAAGTGGTTCTCAACCAGTTTTTATCCTATGGACCTCTTTGGTTCCTATTTAACTCGGGTGGAGCCTCGTAACTTTTAGGTGTTTAAAGAAATC
This sequence comes from Octopus bimaculoides, assembly GCF_001194135.2. NCBI lineage: Eukaryota > Metazoa > Mollusca > Cephalopoda > Octopoda > Octopodidae > Octopus > Octopus bimaculoides. Next base: position 19,234,137 of record NC_069004.1, read on the forward strand.
ATATATTTTCATAATTAAATATTATTAGGAATTGTATAAAAAAGAATCATTAGAATATTTTGTGTATTACAGAAAGTTGTTGTTGTTGTCGGCACTCCGTCGCTTACGATGTCGAGGGTTCCAGTTGATCCGATCAACGGAACAGCCTGCTCGTGAAATTAACGTGCA
>NC_069004.1:19234314-19236357 GCF_001194135.2 Octopus bimaculoides
TTAACGTAGCTCTCGGGGATATTCAGCGTGACACAGTGTGACAAGGCTGACCCTTTGAATTACAGACACAACAGAAACAGGAAGTAAGAGTGAGAGAAAGTTGTGTTGAAACAATACAGCAGGGTTCGCCACCATCCCCTGCCGGAGCCTCGTGGAGCTTTAAGTGTTTTCGCTCAATAAACACTCACAACGCCCGGTCTGGGAATCGAAACTGCGATCCTATGACCGCGAGTCCGCTGCCCTAACCACTGGGCCATTGCGCCTCCACATTACAGAAAGTATAAGCAATGTATTGCGCATAAATTTTTAGAACCACTGGTTTAGAGAAGTAAAGAAAGGAAGAAACCTTGTAGTTTGAGACTCGTTGAATACATTTCCTCTTCTGAACTCATCCACAGGATGTGGTGAACCCAATACTGCAATTTACGAAGTTCTTGTGAAATTTACAATGATAATAACTGACTTACAATATGAGAGTTGAGTGTCCTGCTTATAGACACCTATGACAGAATATAAGATGCCAAGTTGTTCGATATTCTATCAACTCAGTCATTTGGTCTTTCACATGAGATTGTACAAAGAGTAAATTTTATTAATGCCTATAGAACTTTCCGACTTTAGTCGTAGTCTTCTCGCTTCAATTCCTTTTCCTTTTCAGGCTCCCATATGGTCAGAATCTGATGACAGACCACGAGGATGAGTTACGAAATTTGGTACAACATATAGAGATAAGAGTTAAGGCCCGAGAGGAAATTCTGAAAGCACAACTTACGAAAATTTATAAACATTTGGATATGAAAATGCATGAATGCCAACAACAAAATGCAATGATTGAAGATTATAGCAATAAGGTCGGTCAATTTCAATTTCATTTCCAAATTTTCATCTAAAAAGATTTTATTCTCGTTAAAAGGGGAGACGCAAAGATCTGGGGATAAGGGAAAAGTTTTCTTGTTCTAAATTGTTTGATATCAAGAGTTTCTTTCGGCCATATTCTATCCCTATATCAGCAGAAAATGTATTTAAATCCATCTGTTTCTCAGTATTGTAGATATTTCGAGCATAGATCCTTAGATTGTTCTCAAAGAAATTATGGGTTACATTAGTGTCCCTTGCTGTAGTAGACCGTAAAAAACATGACAATAGATTCAATGCGAAAATAGTAGCCTAGACAGATTGTCCCCTTGGAGTATTTTCTTCGCAATAGTTATTACATCGAAGTCAATCATCTCGCTTTCGTTTACAAATGTGAGGATTACAAGCTAGATCTTCTTGAGCTTTTCAATGGCAGTGTCTAAGACAGCATACTTTTGCTAGCTTTAGCGGCTTTAGTAGCCATGAGGGGTGAATGAATCGAATGTCATTTTATAATCGAGCTTTAATGTCTGTCAGAAGGTTTCTAAAAATTTTATTACATTAGACATCACAAGTTATTAACTAAAAGCTATTTGGTGCATCTTCACACTTCTTTCCACCTGCAGTGGTCTTGGAGGAATTGGTTCAGACAGCTTGTATACAGTTTGAACAAAATGTTATGGCAGTGATTTCATTCTTCGCTGCAAAATTTGTTCATACTATGGCAAGCCAGTTTACTATGTCAATCAGACCTTCCGTAGTTCTTAGAAATACATGTGTAGGAGTGACTGTGTAAGAAGTTTGCTTTCCAACTACATTGTTTCGGGTTCAGTCCCACAGCGTGGCACCTTGGTAAGTGTCACCTACTATAACCACGGATCTCCCAAAACCTTGTGAGCGTATTTGATAGATGAAAATTTAAAGAAACACGTCATGCGATGAAAACATCTCAGACAGTATTTTTTAACACGTCTAGTGCCTTCACACAATCCTCAAATTATACCCATATGTCATAACAACCTAAAAGAGAACAAGAAAATGCGGGAATGGAGTAAATATAAAAGATAGAAGGTTGAAAAACCGGTGAAACGAAAAAAAAAGGATATCTTTTAAATCTACTCCCTTCTCGCCTTTTCTCGTTTTTTTCTCATCCTATCGTCCTATTTTAGCTTCTTATGCCATATGGGC
>NC_069004.1:19236640-19240359 GCF_001194135.2 Octopus bimaculoides
GTGTGTGTGTGTGTGTGTGTGTGTGTGTGTGTGCGCGCGCGCGCACGTGTCTAAAGGCGAACAGTCTTGGAACGGACAAAACGGAGATAGTTGTGTCAAAATGGTATTAGAAACTTTGTTGCAACCAGCATTAACAGGCAAAGGAGAAAAGCGACTCCAAACATACCACCTGCACTGACTCGTAATCCTCATTCTTGCAACATCTGTGGTCTTCTTTGCAAATCGTTGGCGGGACTTAAATGTCACCTTCGACATAAGCATTATGACTGACAAAGAAAGAGTAGGTTGTCGGAGCCTCAAACGTCGAAACTGACAGGACTGTTCTGACTTCGTCTACAGAAGTCATATTTTTTCCATCCAAATAATTTTGAAGACTGGAGAATAAATTATAATCAGATGGGGCAATGTCCGGCGAATATGATGGGTGAGGTATCGTTTCCCATTCAAACTGCTCCAGCCTTTGGAATGTCATCCTCGCTGTATGTGGCTGAGCATTATCCTGATGGAAGAACACCTTTCGTCTTGAAACCAAAGATAGTCGTTTTTCTTCTAGCGCTGACTTAAGCCGCTCAAGCTGCTCGCAGTAGATCTCCTTTGTTAGCGTTTGGTTTGGGTTTAAAAGTTCAACCTTGCATATCCCACCAAACAGATAACAACACCTTACGTGGGTGGAGACCTTCTTTAGCCTGGGATACCGGTATATCTTCTTTCCTTGCCCACTGCCTTTGGCGTTTGACATTTTTGTAGAGAACCCATTCATCGTTGCCAGTCACTATTCGATCCAAAAAAAGTTCATTCGTGTAACGTGACAGCAAAGAAGATCATGCATTCAATCTCTGCAGGCAATTAGACTAGAAAAATTTATGAGGAACCCATTGATCCAATCTGCTGACAGGTGTCGATGAATGGTTGAACGACCAAATCCAAGTTTCTCTGCTAGTCCTTCAACAGTTACGATGGGATTTTGTTCCACCAGAGTATGCAGGAAGTCCTCGTCAAGCTTTACAGACCTTCCAGGATGAGGCTCGTCTTCTAGGCTGTAGTTTCTGGTTTGGGATTTCAGGAACCACCGTTGACACTGGCTTACACTTATTGTCCGATCCCCATATACTGCATTAATATTCCTCACACTTTCCATTGCGCTGTTGCCTTTATTGAACTCATAAAACAAAATATGCCGAATATGCTCCTTTGTCACTTCCATTATCGCTTTGAAAAAATAACTGTTAAAATCGAACTGCACTCTTCAGAACTTGCACTAAGAATAAGTACAAGGTAAAATTTCTACCTACTTTTATAGCAAGTTGATGCAGATAGTTTATCCCGCCCCCTCCTACTTTTAGTTCATGCAATTGAAAAAAACCGCATTACTTATGACCCTATATAATGTGTGTGTGTGTGTGTGTGTGTATACACACATCACTTGTTTCAGTCATTAGACTGCGGCGATGCTGGGGCACCGCCTTGAACAATTTCTTTTGGTCGAGTGAATCGACCCTGTTGGTTTGCTTACATTTCCGTAACTTAGGGACAAGGCAAAAGGAAACCGATAGAATAAGGACCAGGCTTTAAAACAATAAGTACGGGGATTGATTTACTCGGCTAAATCCTTGAACATGGTCGCAATCCAATGACTGAAACAAGTAAAAATCATATCACATACCCAGGCCTATTCCGCATTGTTTTTTTTATATTTTCTTGGAGTGGGTAGCCACAGCAAGATACACATCAGGCATTTCATTCGTTTCCCAGCAAGTAAAAAAGATAAAAGATAAAAGGTAGCAAGTAAATAAGATAAAAGATAAAAGTGACTTCTTATAAAAAGTCAGCGTCTTGTACCAGCAGCCAATCATGAGATCTTTTCCTGGAGCTTCTCAGGAAAGTTTCTCCAAAGCTTGGAGAAGTTTTGGTGAACATTTCAACGTAGGTTTTACTGTTGATGTTGCTATATATTTCTTGCTTTATAAATCTTTCCTTTAATTCCAGATTTTAGATCAGAATAATTTTATGTCTTACTGGAAAGGGGTTCTTATCGCTACAATATTTCCCCCTTCTCTTTCCTTTGTACATCTTGCGGATCAGAAGCAAGTTTGTGGTTTATGCTGACCCGTCATTCTGGTTTTGCTCTTTCGATGACATCGCCACGTATTTCATTCTAGGCCTCACAGTCATGTTTCAGAGTTATTCATTTTTCTTCGTGATTTAGGGTAGAATTTCGGCGCATTTTTTGTTACTTCTCATAGAGTGTGCTGTTGGTGTGTTGTGAGCTTATTCTGCGACGGCATTTAACAGTCCGATTTTGTAGCCTAGATCAGCTGTCTCTAACCAGTTTTCTACAACGGACCGGTTTCATGTAAGACACTTTTTCCACAGACCAGTTAAAAATTGGTGTTTTTGTTGTCTCATTTTGTCCTGTAACTTAACGGCTCAACAAATAAAGATCAATAAAACACTAGGATTGATTGCCTAGACCCTTCAAAGTGATAGTCTAGCATGCTTGCCACCTAATCACTGAAAATTAAGTAAAAAAATGAAAAAAATTATTTTAAATTTATTTGTCAGATACTTTCACTTAAAGAGAAAGTAAACGGTATGATTGAATGGAAACAGGGGCTTGATACCAACCACGATGAACAACTCAATAAATTAAAGTCACAGGTAAATAAATCTGATTGAATTCATTTTTCAATTTTATTTGCAAATCTCGCAAAATTACTCATCTACTCACCCTGTCCAAACACTATTTACACTGGAATATACGCCCAGTCACATCTTCACCACTTTCTCTCTCTCTCTCTCTCTCTCTCTCTCTCTCTCTCTCTCTCTCTCTCTCTCTCTCTCTCTCTCTCTCTCTTTCGCTTTCTCTCTAGCTGAGGTAGCCATGTATCTCCTCTACAGTAAGACACCTATTTCTGTCCCTCTATTCATACTCTAACCTGGCACAAAGCCACTTCCCTCAATACTACCACCTACTGAGTTTTGGCGACCTCACTGATGCTGGTGCCACGTAAAAAGCACTCAGCACAACTCTGTAAAGTGGTTGACGTTAGGATGGGCATCCAGCTGTAGAAATTATGGCAAAGGCAGACAGTAGAGCTTGGTGCAGTCTTCTGATTTGCCAAGTCCTGTCAAACCGTCGAACCTATGCCGGAATGGAGGGAAAATGTCAAATGATGATGAGGATGAAGGTGGTGGCAGACATGTCCCTGTGCATGCGTGGACGAACTTCCCAAAATGGCGACTGGTATTAGGCGTCACTACAACTGTATGTGTTCATTTCAGTCTGTACATCAAACAATTAAATTGGTATTTTCTTGTTTGCATGAGTTCTAATTACACCTCGCTAATAATTTGAAACAATGAAAGTTTACGTAAATTTGGTAAATGGCCGTAGTTTCTGTGTTGTTTTACGGAAACTCAGGCTTTTTAGTTTGTTTTTTTTTTACACAGCTCGCGTATATAACTGTTGCTATCATACTGAGAAAATTTCGTTGAATTCCAACGAGTAATGTTTAAATAAAATAAGATATGTTACGTCGTTAATAATATGAAACAGTGTATATACACGGTGAGAAAAAATTGCAAACAAACCAGTGTTATCAAACAAGAATACTTTTTAAATTTTATTCCGCCTGTGTTGCATGCACACTATATCGGAAAGGCAGTGAACTAGAGATCAAACTAGCAGAAAGCTTTAAGCAATAATACCGTTGATTACA
>NC_069004.1:19240832-19241426 GCF_001194135.2 Octopus bimaculoides
ATTATAAAAAAAAATACAATTCTGCTTTGTTCGTCTACTGGTTTTCTTCTATTTAATTATTTCAGGCAATTAAACTGAAAGAACTGTACGGGCGTCTTTATGAAAAATACTTGAGCAATATGAATGACTTGCAGAAGCAGAACGAGGAACAGCGAGATAATATAATCCAACGTCATTCAAGAGACAAAAAGGTTGCGATTTATGTTTTGTCAAAGCAAAATTTATGCTCACACTCTCTCTCTCTCTCTCTCTCTCTCTCTCTCTCTCGCTCTCTCTCTTTCCAAGCTTGCACAACTAAAATAGAGACAATTCTCTAACAAACACTTATGCTGCACATATGTGTATATATTTTTTATCCTTTACTTGTTACAGTCATTAGGCTGCGGCCATGTTGGGGCACTGCCTTGGAGAATTTTTGGTCGAGGGAATCAACCCCAGTACTTATTTTATCGGTCTATCACACCGAACCAGTTACGAATAAGTTACGGCTGTACAAACACATTCGCACCAGTTGTCAAGCGGTGGTAATGGGTGGGAGGACAAATACAAACATATATATATATAGCTATATATATAGCTATATATATATATATA
>NC_069004.1:19241738-19244505 GCF_001194135.2 Octopus bimaculoides
TTCCAATTCAAATTTTTGTCCATTTTTAATTGAATTTTATTTCAATTCAGATTTTATTTCTGTTATGTCTCAAATACTACACAGTGGTTGTGTGAGCTACGAAATCCTCGTCGCCACTGTTATGTCTCAAGCTACTTCTATCTACCACCTTCGGATGATCTCTACTCAACCGCTACACAACTGCTACTCGACTGCTACTCAACACACCTACCACGGCCAGACTACCTCTATTTATATGTCTTGGGAGATCCTACTTCTTCGCCTGGGGGCGTCGACACAGCAATTTCACATCTCCATTTTGCCTTCCAACTCCTCCCTATCTCTACTAAGAACAAACAAAACTTTAATGACTCCTACCTAATGGGGTTGATGAGTTACAAACCAAATGGGAGAGGGGTGCTTGCAGTTACAAAGTATCAAATTTTTGATAGAGTAAGTTGTGAAATAAATTAATTGTCTTGTAGGATAAATAAAATTTATTGAATGATAAATGAAATAGAGCATTGTTTTGGAGGCGCAGGTGTGGTATGTTGTTAGAAGCTTGCTTCCCAATTACATGGTTCTAGGTTCAGTCCCACTGCACGGCACCTTAGACAAATGTCTTCTACTATACTCTCATACCAACCAAAGTTTTGTGAATGGATTTGGTAAACAGAAACTAAAAGAAACTGTCATTTATGTATATCTTCGCGCGCGCGCGTTTGTGTGTGTGTGCATGTATGGATGCCTGTGTGTGTGCGCGCGCGCGTGTGCATGTGCGTGTATGCGTGTGTTTGCGTGCGTGTATGCGCGTGTGCATGTGCGTTTGTGTGTGTGTTTGTGTGTGTGTGCATGTATGCGTGTGCGCGCGCGTGTGCATGTGTGTGTGTCTGTGTTTGTGTGTGTCCTTACCTTGACATCACATGATACTTATAAATGATTGTCTCTGTCATACAAGCCATGTCAATCATTTCCTATATTCTGCGAAAACATGCGTGGCTACTGGGGAAATATCCTTTTGCCTGGAAACAGGTGACGGTTGGCAACAGAAAAAGCATCCAGTTGCCGCAAATAAACTCCGTCCAACCCATGTAAGCATGGAAAAATGGATGTTAAATGATGATGTTGATAACGATTAGATGAATGGAATACAGAGTTGAAATGAAGAGAAAGCTGTGTAGTGAAAGACAGAGGAAATGTTTTAAGATAAATGAAATGATGTGTTGTTGAAATGATGACTGAAAAGTGAGATATTAGATAAATGAAATATTGTGTCATGGAACAGATGAAACAGTAGGTTGTTAGATGAATGGAACAGGCATGGCTGTGTGGTAAGAAGCTTGCTTCCCAACCACATGGTTCTGGGTTCAGTCCCACTGCATGCACCTTGGGTAAGTGTCTTCTACTATTGCCTCGGGCTGACCAAAGTCTTGTAATTTGGTAAACGGAAACTAAAAAAAGGCCCGTCGTATATACACACATGCACACACACACACACACACTCATGACAGAAGTAAATAGACACGCCACAAAACATCGTTTTATGCTTATTTTAATTTGTAAAAGTTTATTTTTTTATTAATTGACATTTTTTTGTTTCTATGTGACTGTTTGATTATGTCATGTACAAAAGAAGTCTTGTAACTGTCTGAATTTCAAAGCGACCGTATTGTGGGTCATTCTGAAGGTGGACATAGCGTAAAATTGCAGAAAACCTTGGGATCCTGCTTTCTACAGTTAATAGAGTGATTGTGCAAGTCACCAGAGAGGGGAAGGAGTCCACATCACTTCGCCTAGATCAACTAGAGCCCTCTGACAGGACCCTTCTCTTTGTTAAGAGAAATATGGAGGATAAACCTCGTTGCGAGGCCTCTGACATAGCAGAACAAGTTGATGTCAGTCGCAGGACAACTGTCAACTATCTCCACAAACTTGGTTACTATGGCAGAGCAGCAAGAAGGAAACCACTTCTTCGACCAGCCAACATCAAGCGGAGAAAAGATCGGGCCAGTGAGATGGTAGAAAGATCACTTTCATTTTGGGACATTGTCATATTCTGTGATGAGTCCAGATTTGCTGTACTTCCTGACAGTGGTCGAGTGTGGGTCTGGAGACTCTGTGATTAAGAATTTGATGTGAAAAGATTGCAACCAACAATGAAACACGTCAGCTATTCTGTGGTCTGGGGAGCAATTTGGAGAAATGGTTGATCAGAGCGGGTGAAGTGTGAGGGAGACATAAACACAGAAAAATATGTGCCCATATTGCTGAAAGGATTCCTTCCAATCTTCTCCAGTGGTGAAATGATTAAAGTAGGCTTTCTTTATGGAAGATGGGGCTCCTTATCGCACAGCTAAAATGACCCAAGATTTGTTGGATGAGAATGGCATTAAAAAGTTTCCATGGCCAAGCCACGGAAACAGTCACCAGATATGAACCCTATAGAACACCTCTGGGACATAATGGACAAGACACTTCATAAAAAGAACAAGAAAGCATCTTCAAAGCAAGATCTTTTGAGATTATTGCATGAAACTTGGCAAGAAATTCCGCAAGAGAATATTCGTCATCTATCAGTAACAAGCCTAATAAAGTCCTTGCATTACAAAAATGCAAAGGGCACGTCTACTAAATATTAAATATTCACATTATAACAAATAAATAATTTAAATGTATAATTTCAGATTTAAATAAATTTTAACGAGGGTTGGACAAAATAATGGAAACACCTAGCATCATAATTCTGAAATATCTGTAAAACCGTCAAAAGCTTGTTTAATTTTAAGTT
>NC_069004.1:19247316-19251272 GCF_001194135.2 Octopus bimaculoides
GCTGGTTCACAGAGGCGTTTCCTTAGAATCAGATACCAGCGGGAAAGGATCAAGAGGCTTGAACATTTGTCATCTGTGCGGTAGACCTTGTCGCTCAGCAGCCGGACTTCAAAGTCACTTGAGGGCTCAGCAACGGAGGGATTGTACTGCGTGATGATATGTGTGGATTGTTGATGGGATGGCTATCGTCTGTCAAGATGGAGCGGTCGTCATGTGCGTGTGTATGTATGCGTGTATGTATGTGTGTGTATGTATGTATGTATGTATGTATGTATGTATGTATTCATGTGTGTGTGACTTTGTCTCTGAACCCCACCATCGCTTGACAAGTGATATTAGTGTGTTTAATGTCTCCGTAACTTAGCGGTTCTGCAAAAGAGACCGATAGGATAAGTATTAGGCTTACAAAGAATAAATCCTGGAGTCGATTTCTTCGATTAAGAAAACCTATAAGGCAATGCTCCAGCATGGCTGCAGTTAAAATGACAAAATAAATGAAATAATGCTTTGTGAAATAAACTAAAATATTGATATGTGATTTCAGCGTTTGATAAGATCGGTTCAGAATCTCACAGCTAAGCTTAAGACAGCTAAAACACAGAAGAAACAAGATGACAGGGATATTCGCGAACTTGTTGATTTGGTTAGATTCCAAGACAGCGATCTAATGTAAGTACAAATATTATAGGATAAGGCTTCCATTAGTCAATGTTAAACATTCAGCTGCACATAGGTTCAGGCGTGGTTGTGTGGAAAGAAGTTTGCTTCCCAACCACATGGTTCCGGGTTCAGTCCCACTACATGGCACCTTGGGCAAGTGTCTTCTACTATAGCCTCGAGCCGACCAAAGCTTTGTGAGTGGATTTGGAAGACCGAAACTGAAAGAATCCTACTGTATATGTTTGTGCGTATACATATATATGTATATCTATGTGTGTGTGTGTGTGTCTTTGTGTCTGCGTTTGTCCTCCACCATCTCCTGTTGGTGTGTTTATGTCCCCATAACTTAGTGGTTCAGCAAAAGAGACCAATGGAATAAGTACCAGGCTTTAAAAACTTAAAGTACTGGGGTCAATTTGTTCGACTAAAATTCTTCAAGGCGATGCTCTAGCACGGACGCAGTGTAATGACTGAAAGAAGCAGAAGATAAAAAATAAAGTTACATATGAAAGCCTGGGGAAAATTTTTTGAATGAAGTCAATAGTTGCCCATGGGTGCAAGTTTTCCTTTTCCATACTATTTATGTTTATTCAAAGAAAAGGCGGTACTGCTTGGCACCAGTGTTGTCAAAACATAAAGACCTGAAGCCAACAACACCACAAGGCAGCACTTCTAATCCTCGAACAGTTCTGCTGATCTCCCCATCCTCAGTTGCTACTTTTTATATCAACCCTGTACAGCACTGGATTCGATCCCGCATTTTGCCACATAGAAATCGCAATTCAATCATGCGCGCTACCAAGCTTCTTATTTCCTTATTGCCCACGAGGAGGCTAAACATAGAGGGGCCAAACAAGGACAGACAAACGGATTAAGTCGATTACATCGACCCCAGTGCGTAACTGGTACTTAATTTATCGACCCCGAAAGGATGAAAGGCAAAGTCGACCTCGGCGGAATTTGAACTCAGAACGTAACGGCAGACGAAACACTGCTAAGCATTTCGCCCGGGGTGCTAACGCTTCTGCCAGCTCGCCGCTACCAAGCTTCTTACCACACAGCAACTCCTACGCCTGTATGTCCACCTTTTCTTTTCAAGATAACAGTATGTGTTTTTAACTCTTTTCCTTCATCTTTTACTTGTTTCAGTCATTAGAATGTGGCCATGCTGAGGCACCAAGCAGTGCATTTTTTTTAAGGCTTTTACGGTGCTTATTTCATCAGTCTCTTTTGATTTACTGCTAAGTTGTGAGGGTGCAAACACTGCAACACCGTTGCCGGCAGTTGAGCAGGACGGGATCACAACCACAAACACACACACACACACACACACACACACACACACACACACACACACACACACACACACACGCAAAAGGCTTCGTTCAATTCCCGTCTACCGAATACACTCACAAGTCTCTGGTCAGCCCGAGGATAAAGTAGAAGACACTTTCCCAAGATACCATGCAGTGAGACTGAACCCAGAACCATGTGATTGGGAAATAAAGACAGAATATCATACTTTGACCATTGGTTTGATGGATCAAGCCTGACCTCAGACAAAGCAACAACAACCTCATTTGCTGGTTTTACTGTTCTGACGCTTACTCTCACAGGCTTCCATTCATTTGTAAATTATGATTTCATTACAGTGATCCTGATGACACTGATGACCTCCTCAAGAAATCTATAGCTGCATTGAGATCAACTTTGGAGGGAAAAAACAAATACATCGCTGATTTGGAGGCAGAACTCACACAGTGTTTAAGAGGTGAAGAAAACAGAGAAAAGGTTAGTGGTTAATAGATGTATGTATGTATGTATGTATGTATGTATATACATACATACATTATGTGTGGAGGCGCAATGGCCTAGTGATTACGACAACGGACTCGCGGTCATAGGATCGCGGTTTCGATTCCCAGACCGGGCGTTGTGAGTGTTTATTGAGCGAAAACACCTAAAGTGCCACGAGGCTCCGGCAGGGGATGGTGGCGAACCCTGCTGTACTCTTTCACCACAACTTTCTCTCACTTTTACTTCCTGTTTCTGTTGTGCCTGTAATTCAAAGGGTCAGCCTTGTCACACTGTGTCACGCTGAATATCCCCGAGAACTACGTTAAGGGTACACGTGTCTGTGGAGTGCTCAGCCGCTTGCACGTTAATTTCACGAGCAGGCTGTTCCGTTGATCGGATCAACTGGAACCCTCGACGTTGTAAGCGACGGAGTGCCAACAATGTATTATGTATGTATGTATGTTTGTATGTATATTTGTATGTATGTTTGTATGTATATTTGTATGTATGTATGTATGTATGTATTATTTTTGTATGTATGTTTGTATGTATGTATGTATGTATGCATACATGCATGTATGTATGTACGTACGTATGTATGTATGTATGTATGTATGTACGTACGTACGTATGTATGTATGTATGTATGTACGTATGTATGTATGTATGTATATATGTGCGTTTGTATGTATGTATGTACGTATGTATGTATGTATGTACGCATGTATGTATGTATGTACGTATGTATGTATGTACGTATGTATGTATGTTTGCATGTGTGTATGTATGTACGTATGTATGCACGTATGTATGTATGTATGTACACATGTATGTACGTATGTATGTATGTTTGTATGTACGTATGAATATCTAATGACACAACTAATAGTGTGTATAAAGTATCAATGCCAGGGTTAAGATTTCCAGTATAGATCAGCGTAGATTTTTTGCGTTTCCGTCCCACAGTTGGTATTTTTCTCATTGTAAACGGCACACAATGGCCAAGAGGTATCCAATTCATGTTGGCAACTACTGCAGCATTGTGTTTTTAAGAATGGGGAGGTTGCGGTTATTCATCCATACATTTAGGTAAAGTGTGGTTATTAATTTAATCAACGATTACTCTAATTCATGCCTACTGTATTGTGCAAAAGTGCATTTAGTAGCATGCAAGCATCTTGACAGCCTTTCAGAAATCCTATTAATGGTCCAGAAAGTGGACAGCAATTCCTCAGAGCACAATCTGCATCTCCTGGAAAGGACATTGTACGGTTGTGCATGTCTTATTATGGACCATGTGAGATCATATTTAGCCTTATCCTCTATAAGTCTAAATCAGCCACAGATGTCGAGTCCCTCTTGTTGATTTTACTGAAGCTAGCTACATGGCTTCGATATCGGTTCTTGAACGAATCCGCCGTTGCACCAATGTAAACGTACGATCCTTCCCTTGTGTGCACGCTGCACTTATATACAATATTGGTAATCATACAGAGGTT
>NC_069004.1:19252551-19253653 GCF_001194135.2 Octopus bimaculoides
TGTGTGTGTGTGTGTGTGTGTGTGTGTGTGTGTGTGTGTGTGTTTGTGCATGTATGTATATATGCGATGAACTTCTTTCAGTTTCCGTCCACCATTCCACTCTCAAGGCTTTGATTGACCTGGGGCTAAAGTAGAAGATACTTGCCCGAGATGCTACGCTGTGGAACCGAACCCGAAACCATGTGGCTGCGAAGCAAACTTCTTACCACACAGCCATGCCTATATGCATATATATGAAATATTTCATTTTTAACGGTGGAACTCGAAGTAGATAAAGCTATAAGTAAAAAAGTCGAAGGTTGGACATGGGACTTGAACCCATATCTTCTGTAAACGATACAGACATTCATCCATTGAACCAAAGCAATTCTTTGAATTTCTCCTTCCAATTTAGAAGCTTTGTTCTTACCAGTGAGAATTGTATGTTGTTTACTTTATAGGAATTTAGAACGTTCGAGAGAGATGTGAAATAAATGGTTTTTAACAGTGGAAATCAAAGCTTCTAAATGTTTATGACATAAACAACATCAGTTCTCTAACTGCTGCACTTTCCCCTCTCTATTCAATGGTGCACCCTCAGATTTACAGCGATACACTTATTCTGAAAGTCCACTTTGGCACTATTACAAATTAGTGACCACCCAGGATATTCTGAAGCGCCTCCAGGCACCAAAGGCTGGCGACGGGCCTGAGGATAACCCTGACAAAACTATGATGAAAAAACTTTCATCATAGGTGCTGGCATGGCTGTGTGGCTAAGAAGCTCACACGTGATTTTAGGTTCAGTTCCATTACACGGCACCTGGGACAAGTATCTTCTAACATAGCCCTGGGCTGACCAATGCCTTGTGGGTCAATTTGGTGGACGGAAACCATCTGGACACCGATCATATGTATGTATGTATGTATGTATGTATGTATGTATTATGTATGTATGTAGATGTGTGTATGTATGTATGCATGTGTAGTGAAACTACCTATCGCCATTAGATACAAAACTACTATCGCCATTCTTCTCATTTAAATATAAACAAACGCGAACGTAGCGGAAAACATTAACCTTGTCATCACGTGACTGATCATTATTCGAATCGGTAACTTC
>NC_069004.1:19254109-19255941 GCF_001194135.2 Octopus bimaculoides
TGCCACACTCAGCCTCCCCTCACTTCACATACAGACTCATACTATTGGGTACACAAGAACTGGTATAATTGCACACGTGTTACTGACTCTTTCTATATGCTGTAATATCTCACATACACATACATGTATCACTCACATACACACTTTTCTTTGTATGACGGCCTGTCTTTGATTATGTTCTTATATGTCGCATTCACACTCTCACACAGACATACATCTTTAACGCTTCAATAAATATCTCTGTTATACATCTTATACGGTTGTGGTCTTTCATTACTGGTCACATATGTTATCGTCGTATAACATATTTGTATATCATCCTCTGATATATATATTTTGTGTTCGACTGTGCGACGCGTTCAAATAAAAGGAGTGCTCTGTTTTTCCATTCGTCACCATTTCTCCTTTTTTGAGTACACACGGTCGTTCCTTACACATGCATGCCTCTGTGTGTGTGTGTGTGTGTGCGTGCGTACTTTCGTTCTCACCCACCGTTTGACAACTGATGTTGGTTTGTTCATGTCGCCATAATCTCGCGGTTCTTCAAAAGAATCTGATAGAAAAAATACCAGCCTTAAAAATAAATACTTGAGATCATTTTGTTTGACTAAAACTCTTTGAGATGGTACCCCAGCATAGCTACAGTCCAATGACCGAAACAAAAAGATCTTTTTTATCCATACTGTTTCGTCTTTCTGTTTATTACTACGTATCTAAGGCTACATTATCCAAAATATTTCTCCCTTTACAACATAGCAGCATGTCATTTTAAGAAGACCCATTAACAATAGCAGCCAATTTTTATTTTTTAAAATGAAGTTGATTTTCTAACAGTTTGGCTCGACCGGACGTTTTACCACACAAAAATCACAAGTTGACTGAGCACAAAATCCAATTTTAGTTCAATCAACAGCTGTTGTTCATGTGATCGTCTGGCAGCATGACTAGAACCAGGCACGTGCCGTCAGTAATTATTCAGGGTAGGCAAGTTGGTAACCTTTTTGTAGTAAAACACACAAAAACAAGCAAAACACAGACGCGCGACTGAGTTACAACTCAGTCGCGCGTCTGTGATTTAAATCTGCCTTTATAGCACGTAAAGAAAACGTTGTCGTAGGAATGTACGTGACACGTGTACTATAGCAGTACTATTCGTAGCTTAACTTCTGAGATTGAAATGCAGGGACGAATTATGCCTACCTAATCTACATAAAAATAAGATAGTTTGCATTTTATGCATAGTAATCAGAGTAACCTTTATAATTTTATTGAATTAGGTGCATATTTTGCTCTCGATCTATTTTATTCTAGGTAGGCACTGCCTACCTTGCCTGCCTAGATGGCACATCCATGGCTGTAACCTTCCGTGAACACAGCCCACAAATACAGCTCAATTAAGTACCAAAACACCACAGCAACAAGAATATATGTTGATGTGTAAAAATTAACACAAATGTTGAATTTCTGACGAAGACTTTCTACACTTGTCATATACATCGTTTCATCTGAATATTCCTTTTCTTGTATTGCATAAATACTTTCCATATTAATGTAACAACCTCCTTCCGACCATGTTACAATTTCTTATGTATTTCTTCGAATTACAGCTTGACTATGCCCAAATACAAACACTAATGAATGAAAATACAGAACTTGGGAAAGAACTGGCAAAACACAAAGAGGCTAGTAAAGACTACTACTACTTGAAAGAGCAAGTAAGGCAATTAAAAGTAAGTAAATACCAGTCATAACAAACAACTTTCTATATATACTACAGATCTAATGTTGTGTGTTTCTTTTTCGGATATATGAAATACTGACCGATTATATAT
>NC_069004.1:19263392-19266534 GCF_001194135.2 Octopus bimaculoides
AATCCTTCGAATTTCTCCATCCATCTTAAAAGACTTGTTCTTACAGGTGATAATTGTTTGTTGCTCATCAAAAGGTAATCTTTATAACCAACTTAACATGGGTGTCTTATACTGCATTATTAACCCAAAGAGATCCTCTCATACAGGCGTTTGGTGCATAAAAACACACGCATAGCTCTTAGTAAATAAGAATCGTTTGTCATGGGGGGGGGGGCTTTCTCGTAGATATAAATATCATATGTGAGGGGACGTGGTTTAGTGGTTAGGGTATTTGGCTTGAGGTCATCGTAAGTTCGATACCTGGCAGCGTGTTGTATCCTTGAGCAAGACATTTTATTTCACGTTGCTCCAATCCACTCACCTGACAAAAATGAGTAGTTCCTGTATTTCAAAAGGCTAGCCTTGTCACATTTTATGCCTTCATGTATCTCCCTGAGAACTACATTAAGGTTACGCGTGTCTGTGGAATTCTCAGCCACTTACACGTTAATTTCACGAGCGGGCTGTTCCGTTGATCGGATCAACTGGAACCCTTGTCGTCGTAACTGAGGGAAAGTCAGTTCTAGTTAAACTCTATCCTTTGCAGACAACAACAATTAAAACTGTGTGTGTATGTGTGTGTTATCTTCTACTTGTTTCAGTTTGTGGCTATGGGTTTTACTCGAACGAATCGACACCCATCTTTCTTTTTTGCCAAACCACCATGTCACAAGAATGTGGAGTGGATAAACGAAAAAGTGAGGCACTCAACACATTCTGCAGGAGTCACAAATACTATTATTTAAAAATTAAAAAAAAGCTTGATTCGGCCTCTTGCAACTTAAAGTTTCGTAGGTTCGTCACTGGAACTCAGTACGTCAAGCTCAGACGAGCCTGGTTCCTGCGACACAAGAGACCGAATCAAACTGTATTTTAATAATAATAATAATAATAATATGTGTATATATTTGATGAATGCCATGAGGCATGAAAGTATACTAGCCTTTATATATTTAATACTCAATATTTCATATATTCAATAAGACATTCAATACTTCATTTCATTTTACTATTCATATTATATATTCCATATTCTATATCCCACATTAATTTTATAAGAATATAAATAAAACATAAAAAACAGACGCAGTTGGAACTCTTTTAAATAATATATATATATGTACACACACACACACTTGTATGTATGTGTCTTTGTATTCATGATTATCCCCACTATCATTGCGCTTGACAACCTGTGTTGGTTTGTTTACGTCCCCGGCATAACAGACCGATAGAATAAGTACCAGACTTAAAAAGAAAACAAGCCCTAGGATCGATTCTTTTTTTTACTAAAACCGTTCAAGGTAGTGTTGCAGTTTGGCCGCAATCCAACGACTGAAATAAGTAAAAGATAAAAGTTATTTGAATGGCGCAACTGTCGTTTGTATTTTGTTTCTTTGTTTTCTTCCTTTTTAATATAAGTATGTTCAGCAAGGTTCTGTTTTCTTGCCATCATTAATTACAGTGAGTTTAAAGAGATCGCATCAAATCTAGAGGCACAAATGAACAATGAGAAAATATAGAGTTAACAAAGGATATCACGTTTAAAGGAAAACGTTGGCTTAGTAACCGTCCTGACTGAGGCTCTTTACCAACAGTTGGACATAAATGTAAGTAGGGCAGTAAGTGCTTTTGACTCTCTTTCTTTCATTGCATATGTCTATGTGTTGTCATGAGCTTATTTTCTGTCGATTGTATTGAGCTGGTCAATGAAGACATATTTCGTTGGTTGAGTGAATCATAACTGAAGCAAACTCACGAACGTTTAATTTGATATTTATTGCCGGATATAATGGTTTTCCGTGTCGATAAATTACAATGAACAATATTGATCATTGTTGATTGGGAAAGAGAAAAACCGCACCATGTCAGTAAAGGTTGGGACATTGTATGAATGTCTGGATCTATCTGTCCGAGAGCCTGGAATTGTCAGTGTAAAATATACAGAACCGTCTGCACGACAAGAGTGGATATGCGATTCAGTCAGTTGCCTTCAACATTCAGCAATTAATGAAGCACCAAAAACGGTTTTTATAGGAAACAAGAAGTCAAATTATAGAACTTTCGAGAAAATCATATCACGCCACAGCCTCGCGCTTATTTGTCGATTTATTGACCGATTACATGAAATTGCAGTGGTTCACTCGTGATATGTGACCGAGTATCTAGCGATTAGGTTTTGAATCCCCGCTACAAATAGTCTTCTCCCAGTTCTTTACATGAAACCATAAAAAAAAAAACGAAATAATAAAACAGAGAGCTTGCATAAAAATACAATGGGCCAACACAAGTACAAAAAGAGCAAGAATCAATGCTGAAAGAATATCTATGTAACAATGATAAGTCCATAAGATATGCAAAGTTCTGGAGTTAAGTATTGGTGGTTGACCCTATTAAAGGCTTTCGACTGATTCAAATTGGTAGGGGCCCCATCCATTTTAGGTTCTTTAGCCACCGTATCTCCGATGTATCGATATGAGGTGGACAGATCTGATTGAGGTTGCGCATATTTGCACATCGCCAATCAAACTCTCGATGGCAAGAGCCAATCTCTTCGCTAACACCGTGACCAATTTTTTGAAATCTGCTAAATCTATCACATGAGCCCATCAAGCAGCTTTCGTCCCCGCATGTCTTAGAATACATGCCTCAACTCTGACAATGCAATCTTCATACTTCGCGTTTATGAAATGGTTGAAAGCCAATCTCGCTGCAAGCACGTCAGTTGCGATGTCTTTCCTAAGTACTTCTTCAAAGTTTCTAACTACGTTTCCCTCTATTCTATTTCTTTCTATTGTTACAACCATACGAAACCTAATTGGTTCTAGTCTAATTGCCCTTTTTAGAGCAAACCATTTCCTACTGGTGATTGACGCCGTTAACGTCTGCTTAATTCACTGATCCAATCTCTATAAGCTTGGCATACCAGGACTGATGCATTCAGCTTCCAATAACTGGGTCCCTACCTACAAAACCGATCTAGAAGTCGATAAATTAAGTACCAGTGAAACAATGGAGTCGATGTAATCGACTATTCCCCTCCCCAAAAATATCGTGCCTTGTGCCTTTAGTAGAAAGGCTTATCTCTCTTTCTCTCTCTCTC
>NC_069004.1:19266657-19269213 GCF_001194135.2 Octopus bimaculoides
ACGCACGCACGCACAAACACATGCACTTTCTGTCTCTCTCTCTCGCACACACAACCACATTCCTTTTCTCTCTTTCTCTCTCTCTGTCACATACACATACACACGCACACACACATACATACACGCACGCACGTACACACAAACACATGCACTTTCTATCTTTCTCTCTCTCACACACACACATACACATGCATGCACACACAACCACATACCTTTTCTCTCTTTCTCTCTCTCTCTCTCTCTCACGCACACACACACACACACAATACGCTACACTGCATTCCTCTTCTGCCTGTCTCTTAGTCTTTAACGAATTATTTCATTTCAGATGTACAACAGAATCATTTGCAAGACTTTACATGAGGAACAAATGCATGAAGGGATTGGAAGGCAATTTCTTCAAAGGACTACTCTACATTCAGCACAACACCCAAATAATCATTCAACGATATATTAACAGTCTGTAAAGGATCATAGTAATATAATGAATAAAGAAATATAGAATAATCGAATATGTATTTATTTATTTGTTTATGTGTATGTGTGTGTGTAAAAAAATGAAACTGAAGATGCACTTGGAGTCTTTAACAAGATTTAAAAACATTAGCTTAACCGTTTTACTTCAAACGTAATATTAAATTGAGAGAAAGCGGTCAGCTGACTGAATCATTAGCATACCAGGCAAAATGCTTAGCTGCATTTCCTCTGTCTTTGTGTTCTGAGCTCAAATTCTGCCGAGGTCAACTTTGCCTTTCATGCTTTCGGGGGTCAATAAAATAAGTACCAGTTGAGCACTAAGGTCGATGTAATTGACTTACTCCCTCCTCGAAATTTCTGGCCCTGTGCCAAAATTTTAAACCAATATTAATTTGAGGGATCTAAAGCCAAGCTACAACTGTCTCACTTTCAATCGAAATTTAAAATTTACTTTTATTGAGGTGATGACTCTTGTCAGATAACAAAGTTATAGGCGCAGGAGTGGCTGTGTGGTAAGTAGCTTGCTTACCAACTACATGGTTCCGGGTTCAGTCCCACTACGTGGCACCTTGGGCAAGTGTTTTCTACTATAGCCCCAGGCCGACCAAAGCCTTGTGAGTGGATTTGGTAGAGGGAAATTGAAAGAAGCCCGTCGTATATATGTATATATATATGTGTGTGTGTGTGTGTGTGTGTATGTTTGTGCTGATAAGGCCTGACCACCCCATATTGACTAGATCAGTGTTTCCTAACCCCCAGCCCTTCTATAACTTTCCAAAACAATGTATGCCCCAATGGTGATTGGGAAAAAACAACTTTATTTCAAAGATTTAATCACAATTATTTAATACAAAAGAATCTACCAGTGACTCTTTTATTAAGTGCTGAGTACATTATTGACTAAGAAAAAAAAATTAATCACTTTAATGAGAACCTTGCACCTGGTGACTACAGCAGATTTCTTTAATTTAAGGAGACAATTTTGTTAGTTTCAGCCATAAATCACCACGTTTTGTAATTTCAAGTCTGCTATCCACACAAGGGCATTAGACTAGCACTGCACTGCTGTACTGTAGCAATGTCTTCATACAATATGCTTGGTTGGAGGGATTGGTCTGGCTAGGCTGAGTATAGGTGTCGTATGCTTGTTGTGAAAAAAAGATTTTCGCAATTCCATGTCCTAGTAAAAAAGAAAAAACTTTGGATCCATTGCCCCACCGCAATTTTCCCCAGGCCTCACCGATGGAGATTATGTCCCACGTTAGGAATCATTGGGATCAATAGACAAACACGTGTGTGAGAATGCATGTGTGGAGACTATAAGGGCTTTAACCCTTTTGATACCAACTTGCTTGAGACCACTCTTGGTCATCTGACACAAACTTTTTGTTTTGAAGTGATCTCTATTTAAACCTGCCATCAAAATTTCATGTTATGTTCTAAACACCAACTAAATAATGAGTTATTTTACTAAAGCCATAAGTTCTATATTTAAGAGATGAAGAATTATGTACAAATGTAAATAATGTAAAGCCATAAGTATTTTCAAACTTAACTGGAACAAAGAGTATTTAAACAGAAAAATTATGGTAAGAAAGGGGTTAATGAGACATCATCGTTATGAATGGGACACTGGGATGTCAAATTTCATGAGCTGATTTGAAGGCTTCACCACAATCACAACTAATGCTGTGATGATTTTGGGTTTCTTTTACTTGGAAGAAGAAATATTTTTTTAATATAATTAATTTTTTTAAAAGAATATACCATACTTTACCATGTATAAGGAATCCCCTACTTTGGGGTGCTTGAAATATGGAAAAAGGTTTTGTAAGGGATTATAAATACTATCCATGTATAAGAAACTCCCAAATTTTTTAACCTAATTTTTGACAAAAAAGGGTTCCTTTATACATGTTAAAATACAGTAATTAAATTTTTTTTTTTTTTTTACATTTGAATACAAATGTAAAAACTAAATAAAATGAGACAACAACAAAAAAGACATTTAAGAAAAAATTTGATTTTGTTTTAAATAATATATTTGTCAGCATTAGAAAATAAAATTACAGGCCGAAC
>NC_069004.1:19269748-19277175 GCF_001194135.2 Octopus bimaculoides
CCACTTTACAAGATAAATTTCCCCAGACATCATCATGCCATGCCAACCTCCTTGCACAGCAAAATACTCTAATGAAGAGAATGTTCATTTCTTTTTAGCTTTTTCCCTAATGTGGGAGAGAGAGAGAGAGAGAGAGAGAGAGAGAGAGAGAGAGAGAGAGAGAGAGCAATTTCAACATATTTTATTTATTATTTTAATTATTATCATTATCAAAAAAATTTTCAAGAAATCAGTGCCATTATATTAATCAACATTATCATTTCAATTATTAGTATTATTTTGATATTCAAATCCCATCAAGGTTAACTTTGCTTTTATCCTTTTGGGGTCAATAAATTAAGTACCAGTTGCATACTGGAGTCGATCTAATCAACTATCACCTCCCCCAACATTCAGGCCTTCTGCCTATAGTAGGAAGGATTATTATTATTATTATTACTGAAAAGAAAAATAATACTACTAATTCTTTCTACTAAAGGCACAAGGCTTGAAATTTTCGGGTAAGGGACTGGTTGATTACATTGACCCCCAGCGTTTCACTGGTACTTAATTTATTGAGTTCAGTGGAATTTGAACTCAGAACATGAAGACAGACTAAATGCTGCTAATCATTTTGCTCAGTGTGCTAACGATTCTGCCAGCTCACTGCCTTGAAATAGTAATAATAATAATAATGATTAATATAATAATAATTAAAATGATAATTTTTTTTCATCTTTTTTTCTTTTTCTAAATCCTCTCCTTCAAACACTCATATGCCAAAATTGACAGGAGTGACCATTATTATTATTATTATTATTATCATTCATTTTATTATGATGCTGATTTTGATGTGGCATTTTAATTTTTTTTTTGCATACACCCTTTGAAGTCAATGAGGATCTATAACAATCCAGTGTCATTTACAAAAATATATATAAAAACAAAGTTTTTATATATGCATTTACATACACACAGACAACGGTTATCATTATCATCATCATTATAATAATAAACATACAGTTATAATAACTGTTTCTAATTTAGGCACAAGGCCAGCAATTTTGAGGTGACAGCGGGGAGGTTACAGTTGCTATCATCAATGCCAGTAACCGACTGATTCTTTATTTTATTGACCCTGGAGAGATGAAAGGCAAAGTTGACCTCGGCAGGAGTGCTTCTTCTGAATGTTAACTCAAAGCGGATAATTTCAGTGAAGAGACCTCACTCATTCATTCGGACATCCAACAGATGGCAAAACACTGGACCTGTATTGAGGGAGCCAACTGCACAAAAGAACTTGCACGGCAGAAACACTGGTGCCGTGAAGATCTCAATTCTGTCTGTCTGTCTGTGATGACCATTTACTACAGAGTGTGTGAGCAAGAGGGTGAGTGTTGGTGTATCATCATCATCAGGACAGACATGCAACGATAGCAGCAGAAGTCAGGTGCATTTCCACAGGAACAGTAATGATGCATCTCAGGTTTGTGGAAGATGTCTATGCATATGTGCATATTTGTGTGTGTGTGTGTGTGTGTGCATATAAATATCTGTAAGTATGCCTCACATTCATATATTAAGTATGTGTGTGTGAGTATGTGTATGCATATTCATATGAAATATGTGTATGTTGTGCACAATGTATATCTATGGATATATATGTGTGTGTGTATATATATATATATATATATATATATATATATATATATATATATATATATATATATATATATATATATATATATATATGGATATATATGTATGAATATTTATATATGTATGTATAAATATATATATATATTTGTGTATGTATAAATACATATATATATATATAAATATATATATGGAGATATATATATGGATATATATAGGTATAAATGTGCATTGTGTACATATGCATATACATCTGTGTGCACATCTGATTATGCATACATATGTGCAATCGTCTATATGAGAATGTCAGTGTGAATACAAGTACCTGTGTGAACCCACACCCACACAGCATCAACCTATAATAGTATCACAGAAGGTAACGATGAAACCAGTTTAGTTCTTTACACAGGTAAAAACAATCTTTCTGTGGTACCAAAAAAAAAAAGCCTTCTCACTGGGAAAAGTCTTTTGATTAGGGGCAAGCCCTGTAGATAAACACAACTGCAAATGTGAGTCGTGCATGAACAGGGGAGAGAGAGAGAGGGGGAAGAGAGAGAAGCAAAGAGAGAGAGATAAGGAGGTTGCGATAAAGACATCTGGTCAAAATTTTCGACAAGTGCTTGACCAAAATGAAGCAAAATTAAAGTCGAAAGCTTGATTTTATTATTGTTCATGGTGTTGTTGTAGTAGTAGTAGTAGTATTATTTTGTTCATTTGTTCTGCTTTTCTTTTAAATATATTTTTTTCAACAGTCAGCTTAGCAGTTTTTCAACAGTAGTGAGGACATCATGACTTCTGAACTAAATGGTTGGGAGCATCGGCAAACATATACTTCAGCTTAAACGCCTCGGCCAATAACTCGCCAATTTCTTCATTCTGCCAGTGGTGAGTGGGAAGGTTTTGGAGAAACATCAGTATACCCTAAAAAGAGAAATAAAATAATAATAAAAATAATCAATTATCAAGAGACATTTGAACACTACAAACAGGTGTTTATATATATAAATCACACACACATACGTATACAAGCATAATATCTAAGTTGTTGAGCTGCTAGAAATGGCAACCAAATCCCCATCAAATCACACCCCACTGTCTTAAAATTGGAAAGGGCATTAAGATAACGTAGTTCTAGACACTCCTGAATAAACAGGTGGTCATGACTGGAATACCTCTGATTGTAGACCTCTTCAATCAGGGTTGGCCTGGAAGCTAAATAAGAAAAACGGGCTGTGTGGTAAGTAGCTTGCTTACCAACCACATGGTTCTGGGTTCAGTCCCACTGCGTGGCATCTTGGGCAAGTGTCTTCTACTATAGCCTCAGGCCGACCAAAGCCTTGTGAGTGGATTTTGTAGACGGAAACTGAAAGAAGCCCGTCGTATATATGTATATATATATATATGTGTGTGTGTGTGTATGTTTGTGTGTCTGTGTTTGTCCCCCCAATATCGCTTGACAACCGATGCTGGTGTGTTTACGTCCCCGTAACTTAGCAGTTCGGCAAAAGAGACCGATAGAATAAGTACTAGGCTTACAAAGAATAAGTCCTGGGGTCGATTTGCTCGACTAAGGCAGTGCTCCAGCATGGCCACAGTCAAATGACTGAAACAAGTAAAAGAGTAAAGAGACAGAGACGGACAGGCCCATATGTGCAGGAAAACAGATGTAAAAAAAGCACAGTGAACACACTTGAAACAGTAGTTGTATGCTGTCAATTTAATATGACAGTCCCCTGAAGGGAATAATACTACTGTTGGTTAGACCTAGGAAGCTGCACTGCTTCCTGTCAGCCTTGACACAGTCTTAAATTAAAATCTGTCTCTGAATCATACTACATGCCCTGCTGAGTTGTTGAAAACAAAACTTGGTGCATGCAACTGAAAGAGCTTTAAGTTAAAATTGCCATCTGTGTATCATACTAAATGTATACACAGTTAAAAGACAACCTTTTGTTGATGTAATTAATGCACCTGCCACATTGAATGTATTAGTACTTACTTTACTATCAAAAACAGTAAAGTGAGCACTAACACATTCAATGTGGCAAAATAGTGTGTATTAAAATGCATACAAATCTGGTAAAAATGAATAATGTAAAATATGACACACACACACACACACACACACATACATACAACAGATGATAGTTAGCACCTAGAGAAGGAAGTAAATTATATAGACAAACCTGAAAATCTTTTTCACGTTGAATATCAATGGAAAACCGTGTAAGAAAGGCAGCACAGAGATAAAGGTGGAAATCTGCAAAACCATTTATTTCTGCCTAGGAATTTAGACACAAAAAGAAAAAATGAGATGAATTCAAACAAACAGAATATGTGTCTTGGTCAAAAAAAAAAAGAAAATTTACAAGATTTCACTAATAATCACTAGTCTCTTATCCTCTTCAGTCGTACAATGATTTCATAATTGCCTTGACTATGATGACAACAGTTTCTTCATGTCTGAAGATCACAAGCAAGAGCAGCATGTCCTCAATTGACTAAATCAATCCTTGATGCTGCAGGGTTTTCCTTCCTTCCTTTGCCCAGTAGTTGTAAAGTGAGAATCAATCCACACAACCCAATCCCACTTTTTAGACTTGGAGGTCCAACCTCAGTGGCTCAGACGACTAAGATGGCTGTGGTGACCAGCAAGCTGTGGGTTTTAAATCGGTAGTAGCTTTCCCCTAGGTGAATTGCCTCAAGGGGCCGGGGAGCTCCACCTACCCTGGAATTGCCAGAATGGTGTCAAAGTGGGTATTGAGCAACCTGAAAGACTTTACTCCTTGATTTGCTGTCCAGGTTGACTCCCCTCAACATTTTCTTTCCCATGGCACTGACAAGACTGAAGGTTTATGCTTGTAGTTTCTTCAATAACATGCTAATTAACCCATAGCAATCCAATCCCACTTTTCACACTTGGAGGTCTGACCTCAGAGGCTCAGAGGGCTACGATGGCTGTGGTGCCTCAACAACATCTGTCTGTAATACGAGGTGAAATGGTCAGAGATTTCATGGAGTCTCCTAGCTTACCTGATAAGTGTCCCACAAACGAATGGTACAGCGCAAAGGAATTTCTCTCATCAGCAAGTTGTTCATCCATCGGAAGGCAAATTGGAGAAATTCTACATTGTGTTTTTCTAAATGTTTATATAATGGAACTGAAAGGCAGAGTAGTACATACATTTACTGTAAACAACAATTATGACGATTTCTTTATTAACCACTAAGGGTTTACAAACATATCGAGGACAGTACAAAACAATACAATATGATATGATATGATATGGGGTTACATGACGGCATGCTGGTAAAATGAATCCCTGTAGTTATAGGTGCATTAGGGAACTATCCCTAAAGATTTGAACAAATGGATAGAGGAAATAAACAAAAAACCTAGTTTACGGTAGATTCAGAAAACAGTATTATTAGGGACAGCTAGGATGGATACTTAGGAAGGTTCTTGGCATCTAAGGTTACTTGTTGTAGCCCAATGTTATAATTTTTTTTTTATTTCCAACAGTCTAATCTTTGAAAGGTTTAGTCCACTTTGAACTTCTAAACTCAAACCTAAAGATAACAAAGGAGATCTACTGCAAGTCAGCACTAGAAGAAAAATGACCATCTTTGGTTTCAAGACAAAAGGTGTTCTTCCATCAGGATAATGCTTGTCCACATACGGTGAGGATGACATTGCAAAGGCTGGAGCAGTTTGAATGGGAAACGATGCCCCACCCACCATATTCACCAGACATTACCCCATCTGATTATCATTTATTCCACAGTCTTCAAAATCATTTGGACGGAAAAAATATGAATTCTGTAGACAAGGTCAGAACAGTACTGGAGGAGTATTTTTCATTGTGGACAAGTGAATTTTGGAAGAGGGGCCTTGCAAGTCTACTAGACAGATGGAAGAGCATTGTAGAAAATGAAAGACAGTATATTTTAGATTAAAAAAGAACTTGGTTTATCTTAATTTTGAAATATAAAAGAAGTATAATAAAAACCGCATTATTTATGGGATGACCCCAATATATATATATATATATATATACACTGGAGTAAGCACATAAAATGTGCAACAAGGTGGAAAAAAGAGTACTCAAATACCAAAGGTAGAGTAATATGCTTTATTTAAAAGCAACAGTTATATTTCTGCTGCTTTTAAATAAAGTATATATATATATATATATATATACAATATTTTATGTTCAAATCCCACCTATAAAATCAAATACTAGGGACAATACAATCAATAATTTCAAACTTTCTTTTCTACATAGGAAACAGTTATTATTTATTATTATTATTATTATTATTATGATTAACATCCATTGTCCATGCTGGCATGGGTTGGACTATATATATATACACACACACACACACACATATATAATATATACGATGAGAATAGAGGGATAAATCATCCAGGCAGGTACCATACGAGCAATCAGGTATAGTCTGGGTTCAGGCCAACTGCACCAGGTAGTAATGAGCACCTAAGATTACCTGGGGCAAGCAATACCACTGTATTTCATCCAATGAGTGAATCCAGGCTGTTCCGTTGATCGGATCAACTGGAACCCTCGACGTCGTAAGCGACGGAGTGCCAACAACAACAACAACATGTATTGCTATGATTTATAAAAAAGATATTTTAATGCATGGCTGCAGTCCATTGACTGAAAAGAATAGGTGTGGTCAGTTTATTTATAATCTAAATTCAATCCTGGTCTGCAATACTTCACTAATGTACTTACCATCTATCCGTTTCACTAATTCTTTCAAAGCATTCACTTTCATCTGAATACCAGGTTGAGCAAATGTGTAGTTGTCTTGGATACCATCCAGTAATCTCGTTGTACACCAGAAACTGTCGGCTTCGATGATGTTTAATGTGTCAGCTGAGAGCTTGCTTAAGTCACAGTTCTCCACTTCTATATCTGAGGAAGAAAACAGAAATAATACTACCAATTTGCAGGGTCAAAGACCAGGTTGCAGTTGTGTGCCAAAATTTTAACACCCCATGAAATAAATTTGAAGTGAATTAAAACAACTTTGTGATTTATTACTAATTCATTCATCTACCATGTAGTTGCTTCAGTGTAAAAACACAAACTCAGACAAATCATTGGCTAAACAAGTACAATTACACACACAATGAGTTCTTTCAGTTTCCATCAACCAAATCCATTCACAAAGCTTTGCTCAGCTTGGGGTTATAGTAGAACACCTGCCCAAGGTGCCACACAGTGGGACTGATTGTGATGATAGGTATGCTTAATCAGCTGTGCAATATAGTAGTAATATAGGTCAGTTAAACAATTTGTCTATCTATATCAAATATCAATCTACCATCACACAGTTATAATCAAATTGGTGAAATGCAATGTAAAAGGTGTCTTTTGTCACATAGCACCATCTGGTTCATGGGTACATTATTCAACTATTATTGCTCTGTAGATTGTAACATCAGTGACTAGGTTGTAAATGTACATAACAAGTGACTTTGATACTTAATAACACATCATTGTAAAATAAAATAATAATTTCCAGTACTAACACAACCACAAACAATTTGTGTGTGTGTGTGTGTGTGTATAGGGGGGGTTATAATTAACTAGGTGACAAAAGATTCTTTTACATTGCATCTAACCAATTTGATTATAACTGTATGATGGTAGATTGATATTTAATATAGATAAATGTCAGTAAAAATATTTATTAACCATGCATGTACCTTCATAAACTGTTCAAAGTAAATTTTTTTTTTTTGAAGTCCATGTTGC
>NC_069004.1:19277185-19280794 GCF_001194135.2 Octopus bimaculoides
CAATTGTCTTCCACGCACACACACAGTTCCTTTTTTTTTTTTGAAGTCTATGTAGCATTGTGTTCACAGATTTGCACTTAAATTTGCATGTTTTTAATCAAAACCTGTTAGTTACTAAGCCAGCAACACCACCTATTCATCTTTCACATTCTCTCTCTCTCTTTATCAACAACTTTTTCTCCTCCCCTTCTCCCCTCTCTCTGTACAGATGTTGTTATGGGCAAAATGATGAAAATCAGCTTCCCTTTTATAATATAAGATTGAATCAGCCTCTCTGCTTGATTAGTATTTTATTTTTATCAACACTTACTGTCAACATTGTACTCAGAAGTTAGACCAGTGGTTCCCAAACCATGCACTGCAAGATGTGACTAGGTGCGCCTCGAAAAAGTACGATTATATTTCAAAAATATGAAAAATACAAACCATTGTTCACTAGAAAGTTCATATATAAATGTCTAAGAGGCAAAAAACTAAATACTAAGTTCTAACCTAAGAATGAGAGGCAGTTGTGTCATTCAATTCATTTAGGCTAATTATGGTATGACAGTGTTATTCAATTTTGAATCTGAAATTTCATAAAGATAAGAAATAAATTGGCATCAATCTATCCTTGAAATTATCATCTTATGAACATATTCAGTGCACGACTATGTTTTAGTTTATTTCGGTTGCAGCCTCAGCAGTTTTCTACGATGTTGAGTTAAATCTTTTAATACGTCCTCACATATTGCGACTGAATTTCAATGTTTTTCATTCATATAATGGCAAGAATGTTCGTCTTTTCAATGAATTTTGAAAGGCTTCTCAAATGAGTCCAATAATATGTAACATGCTGCCACTTTTCACAACTCCCTGGTCACTTGTCTCAGTTTGACTGTTAGTAATCTGTGTTCTTTGTGCAAGAGGATTCATTATTAACAGACTAAATTACCCATAAAATGGATAAGTTTGTAAAGAGAAGACGAGATACAGTTTGGGTTTGTGCCAGGGAAAAGCACCACTGATGCTATATTTCTGGTAAGACAGCTGCAGGAGAAATACCTAGCCAAAGATAAACCTCTGTACCTGGCTTTCGTTGACATGGAGAAAGTCTTTGACAGGATCTCCTGTCAACTAGGGATAGATGAGTGGTTAGTGAGAGCTGTACAAGCCATGTACAGAGATGCTGTCAGTAAGGTGAGGATTGGCAACGAGCATAGTGAAAAATTCTGGGTAGGGGTCCACCAACGATCAGTCCTCAGCCCCCTTTTATTCATCATAGTCCTCCAGGCCATAACAGAGGAATTCAAACAGGATGTCCCTGGGAGCTTCTCTATGCTGATGACCTTGCTCTAATAACTGAGTCACTATCAGAACTAGAGAGGTTTCAGGTGTGGAAGCAAGGTCTAGAGTCTAAGGGCCTTAGAGGCAATCTAACAAAAACCAAAGTCTTAATAAGTAGGAAGGCAGACAAATCACAAATCCCTTCAGGTAGATGGCCCTGCTCAATCTGTAGAAAAGGCGTTGGTATAAACTCCATAAAATGTACCTGGTTTAAGCTAATTAAGCTATATAATCAAAGCCTTACGAGTGAATTTGGGAGATAAAAACTGTGAGAAGCCTGTTGTGTGTGTATGAGAGAGAGAGAGGTCATGGCTTCATCTTTCCATGTTCACTTTAGCCTACAAAGACATAAAACCACTTCAGAATCATCCAGACCAACTATAAAAGCATTTACCAACCCCTGCTTTGGGGTATAAAGAAAATGCTGCAAGTAAGAAACACCAGCCCGTTCTACAAAACAACTCTATAACAAATACATTAACCCTTTAGCATCCAGATTTTTCTGTCAAATACAATGCTTATTTATTTACGTTGTTTTGAATTAATCATGCATTACCTTTTTGTATTGAGATTTCAATGATGTGCTTGTTTATATTTAGTATGACATTGTAGGGTAGGTGTGAGAGGCTGAGTATGACCAGTCTATACATAAAACAGGTATATTTGGACCAGATATGGCTGGTTTATATGCTAAAGGGTTAAAAAAAAAAAAGTGACTGATACTCGACCGACATCAGTGAAACCAGAAAAGTGGGCAATACATACCATTGCTAATGTACTCAGAAAGATAGACAACAAAAAACGGCGTTACAAGATCATTAATTCCTTGTACATAGCCACTGGCTGGATGGCGGATGGCCCATATAAACAGGATTCTTTCAAATATCTAAAAGAATGAAGAAAAAAAAAAAAGAAATTTTAGCATGTTTAAAAAAAATAACCAAAATAATAATTTTCCATATAGATACAAAGGCATCAATTTTGAAGGGAAGTGGGTAAGTCACTACTGGGGATCCCAGTACAGGACTGGTATTTCATTTTATCAATCTTAGAAGCAAAGGTGACCATGGCAGAATTTGAATTTAAAATGTAAAGTCCTAGAATGTATTTTTTTCTGATACTCTTCTGATTCTGCCAATTCATTGCCCTAATAATAACGAGGTCATTTGCCACGAGGGCAAATGATGAAAGGGACAATACACAAACAGGCATAAAGTTTACATAAAATCATCTGAATTAAAATAAAACATAAGAATACATGGTAAATGACATTAAAAAAGATGAAGAAACTGCAATCCTCCAAATACAGGAGGACATCTAGGATCAATCGAGAAATCACATCATTAAACATTTTCCCCAAACACTAAGAACGATTGCCCTCTCCACTTGTTGTGCTCCAATTTACAGGCATGGTCTGATCCACTACCCTCATCCGCCTCTCAATAAATATTAGCAGTCTGCACCTCCCTCCCCACCTTCACCTTCCTTTTCAAGTGAAACTTTAAAAAAACCCAACCATAGATAGAGAATTTTTTTTTTTTCAACCAATCAAAAATATTCTGTGGGGGTTGCATAACTTGCTAGAAAATGTAACCAAATCTGCAAATCACACCATCTTCAAAAAGTGAAGGATACACTAGATTATTTAACCTTAAAATATACAAGAGAGTCACTAAAGAAATTCCTTTGATCTTAGTTCTTCTTAATTAGCACTGGTCCTGGAGCTAAACGCTAACTAATTGGTGGAGCAGAATGAATCTTTCTACAAACTCCAAGTATCTTAGCATCTTAGTTCTGGCTCTCCATGTTTTTAGAGCTTACAAGTTAAACTAAAAGAAGAGACAAGTCTTCACACAGGACAGGATTACAATCTACCATTAAATAATACTGGCCATAACTTCACCCCTCACACTTGGCAACATAATAAGGATAATACTCAGTTTTGTATGTATGTGTCAATTAGATCATTATTACCCTCATTTTAACATTCATTTTTGCATGCTGGCACAGGTCAGACAAATTTCACTGCAACAGAGTTTCTGCCACTGAATGCTCTTCCTGTCAGCTCTCACCCGTTTCCAAGCAAGTTAATACTTCCTCTCCCACCAAGTCCTTTCAATACAAACAGCTCAATGGCCAGGCTAGGTTCAAGGAAAATTGCAAACAAATGACACCATCTTTGTATGAACAGTAACTGTTCATACAATCAGTGCATTATGCCAACACACACACACACACACACACACACACACACACACACACACACACACACACACACACACA
>NC_069004.1:19280804-19281126 GCF_001194135.2 Octopus bimaculoides
TGGGGATATTTCAGTTTCTATCTTAGATGAACAATAACCACTGTTAGCTGCAGGAGTTTCAAACAGGCCAGTTACTGAGTCACTGCAGTTCTTAAAGTGAATGCGACAAGGTGTGTGTGTGTGTGTGTGTGTGTGCGCGCATGCATGCGTGCTTGCGCAGCACACAGTTTTAACAGTGGACAGGTCAGTTTCAAAGCAGCAAAAATATTTTGACACGAATTTAAATGTTGGAGTGAATTTAACGTTTTTTTTTTTTTTGTGTGTGTGTATGTGTTCTTAAGTGGCTTATAAACATCTTCCATGCTGCAACTGTATATATATT
>NC_069004.1:19281136-19281712 GCF_001194135.2 Octopus bimaculoides
TACTTGCATAGCGGGTGTCCTGGTCTGAGGTCGTATGCTGGAGCGAAAACAATTGCTGCATGGAAGGTGTTTATAAACCATTCAAGAAACACACAAGAACCGTTAGATTCACTTCAGCATTTAAATTTAAATTTACCAAAATATTTTCATCACTTTGAGACCGCAACCTGTTCACTGACAAAATTCTGTGCTGGATATATATATATATATATATATATATATACATGTATACATATACATATGTATACATACACACATATATATACATATATGTGCATATATACACATATACATATATATACATACACATATATACACACACATATACACATACACACATATATAAATAACTGCTGTGTGCACGTGTATATTTTCCATTGGTGCAAGAAAACTGAAAAACCACTGCTTTGCAAACAAAATGTTTTGACATATTTGTTCTGCATTGAGTTACAAACACTCCCTTGTCACTTTTACTCTAGGAACTGCAGTGAACTACTAACTGGTCCACTGGAAATTCCTGTAACCAACCAACTATTGTTCATCTAGATAGAAACTGAAAGAAGCCCATTATATATA
>NC_069004.1:19281771-19288561 GCF_001194135.2 Octopus bimaculoides
ATATATATATATATATATATAGATATATATGAGGATGAAGGGTCCTTCCTGAGCTACAGGCTCATAAGACTGGTTTCCCAGATCTGGTAGCATATATATTTACCCCTGGATAGGATGCTGTTCCATTACAGGATTACTCATTTTTAGTCAGCTGAGGGGACTGGAGCAACATGAAATGAAGTATTTTGCTCAAGGATACAATGCATTGCCAGGTCCAGGAATCGAAACTACAATCTTATGATCATGAGTGCAACACCCTAACGACTAGGCTACACAAACACACGTAATTATATAAAGAGGGTAAAAAAAGTTGTAACATCACCTGCAGGATTCAAACATTGCATCAGTTGTAAAATGTATAGTTGTACTAATCACTACAAAAACACTACATACACACACACACACACACACAATCATCATCATTGGTGTTTAACATCTGTTTTTCCATGCTTGCATGGGTTAGACAGGTCTTCTTCAGCAAAACATCTCAACACTTGTGGCGCTTTTGTCATCTCCTTCATGAGGGTCAACAGTACCCTAAGATCACATCTAATCACCTCCTCTTGGTCTTCTTTCTACTTGGACCATTTGACCATTCTTTACCCAACTGCCATACTCCATAAGCAATACATATCCACACCAGCAAAATCTCTTCTCTTGCACACCACAGACAATTCCTCTTACATCCAGTTTGCTCTCTCTCTCTCTATCTCTCTCTCTCTCTCTCTCTCTCTATACTTGTGAAGAATCACTTATTCAAAAATGCTAAAATACTTCTCAGTGTTAATACTGCCTCGATCATTAATATATATATATTTTGACAAGCACACTGGCTAATTGCAACACCAGTGCCTATTCTAGCACTGACATTCTTTATATCGCTGGCAGGGAGATGAGTCACTACTATCTCCAGTCGTCAAACATCCATCATTGATGAAACCAAAGACGGTCAGAATCCTGTAATCTGATGGTCTCTGGGGGGTGGCAAGGATTAATCTCCCCACTAGTGAGATAAACAAGAGTGCATCTGACACTAAAAG
The DNA here is from genome assembly GCF_001194135.2 of Octopus bimaculoides. NCBI lineage: Eukaryota > Metazoa > Mollusca > Cephalopoda > Octopoda > Octopodidae > Octopus > Octopus bimaculoides. The sequence goes on from NC_069004.1 coordinate 19,282,812, forward strand.
CCAATATGAGAGGTTCTCTCATGGTATCTACCTGCAGTATAGTTTGTTCTAACAGAACATCCATATTTAAGTGGGGGATAAAAATTACCTCTTGCTAAACTGATAATTATAATGATGATAATGTCCCTGCACTGCAGGCTGCAGCTGCCTGGGTCACGCATTCATGCCCCAGTTACACTTACATGCAACCTACTTTGCTGCATGAAGTCATCTACTGCCACCTGCTTCTGCATCTACCCTTCAATGCCTAACTCCGCACAATGGTTATAATGCTTCCTTTTACCTTGCTGGTGTGTCAGAGCCAACTGCAAACGTACATCATCTGCATTTTATACCCATGTTATGCTAATGTAGAATATCACACGTGCACATGCATTCTATGAGCAGCAGTTAGTTTATTCAGAGAAAGATGGAATCTCTGCAAGTCGGGTTAAGGGCTCATAGAACATTTTCAAATGCATCCCTATTTTAGCAATCATGTTTTCGGGACACTTATTTCCATTGCTGAACATACATATTTACATGATGGGCTTCTTCAAGGTTTCAATTAAATTTCTATTCATGATGCATTTGGTTAACCTAAGGCTACAACAAAGAACAGTAGCTCAAAGAGCCATGCAGCATGAATCAAATCTAGAACCACACGGCTGCAAAGCAAAACTTCTTAATCACAGAACCATACCTGCAATATATTTTCATGCATTCAGACATTATGCTTTTAAGCTTCAAAGTTAGGGGCAGGTTTCTAGACTAATTTAAAACAAAGGAAGTTAGTAAAATTATATACATATTTATATGTAATTCCATGATGCATTTCAGCTTAACCAAGATTTAGGTTAGGTTAATCGCAGGAAGGACACCCACCCACCCCACCTCCACAAAACAAGGATGCTGAAACCATGCAGTTATTTCAACCAAATAAACATGCATCCACGTGAGGCTTTACAACTGTCTAAAAAAAAACAAAAAAAATTTCCAACAAGATTCAAGACTCAGTCTCCAACCGTTTCCTTTCCAACAATCATAAACATTGGTTTCTTATTTTACCACAAAGACTATTTCGTCTAATTCGTTTAGCCTTTTCAGGCAAAACTGACTGAGACCGCTCTTCATAGTATGACGCTATTTTCCTGTTTTAAAATTATTTAAATCAAAACTTCCCATTGAAATTTCATGTTAATTTATGGTCCAAACCATGGCTTAATAATGACACAGTTATTTTACCAAATTCTTCATCGTGTTTTCAAAATTAATTGAAACAAAGACAATGCATTTCAACAGAAATATGACAATAAAAAGATTAAACAGACAAGAATTCAAAATGATGCCTTTGTTACCTATTTATCAAACTACAAATGACAGCTAAGTCCCTGAGCACTAAATAGTTGTGATTAATGAATCTGGAAAGGTTTTTAACTCAGAAACATTATGTATAAAACTGGAAACCACAGAACATTTCATCTTGATCACACTGTTCCTACTATTCTTACAAAGAAACAAAGTCTTTCATTTATTGTTTATGGACATAATTGACTGTCCCTCAGTATATTACAGGTATCTAAGAGAAAAATGAAAGGCGGAAAGAAACGAGTTGGTATCAAGATTTAATAATAATGGTTTCAAATTTTGGCACAAGGCCAACAATTTTGGGGAAGTGGCTAAGTTGATTACATCAACCCCAGTGCTCAACTGGTACTTATTTTATTGGCCTCAAAAGGATGAAAGGTAAAGTTGATCATGGCCACATTTGAACTCAGAATGTTCAGAGTCAGAAGAAATGCAGCTAAGCATTTTTTTCCCCCGGAATGCTAACAATTCTGCTAGCTCGTTGCCTTAATAATAATAAAAATAATCCTTACTGCTAAAGGCACAAGGCTCGAAATTTTGGAGGAGGGGACTAGTCGATTACATTGACCCCACTGGTACCTAATTTATCGACCCCAAAAGGATGAAAGGCAAAGTCAACCAAGGAATATAAACTCAGAACATGAAGACAAACAAAATGCTGCTAAGCCTTTTGCCCAGCATGGTAACATTTCTGCCAGCTCACTGCGTTAAATAATAACAATGATAATAATAATAATAATAGCTGAAACAGAGCCAGGGCATGTTTCTGATTGGCAAATGATCTTTCCAGAATACAACATTGGTTTCATCACAGTTCCACACAAGGTTGAGGTAGAGAGATGCAATCTGGTACTGAAGATTAGCCACAAGGATTTAGCTCTCATGTTTTACACTGATTAAAGGCTTATGGGTTGTATTGTGTTAATGGAGATCCTAAAATCTCTCGGAGCCAATCCTTTCAGCTGTGAGGAAAGGTGATACAATTCACCATTGTCGTCAGAGGATGCAAGATATGATTAGCAACCATTTTCTAATTGGTCACAACTGTCACTATCATTGTCACCACCACCACCACCATCACCACCATCACATGATCAGGAAAGAAGCACTGAAAAGTTACACCCTTCTATCTAACCTATAAGAATGGATACCTCTATCCCACCACTCTCCTCCAATTATGGTAAAAGGAAATAGTTACCCACTGTTAATTAACACATGAAAATAGGGAAAATAAAACAAATCAGCCTAATTACCTTACTATGAGACATTTTCTTTCCTTTTATTTTATTTTTTGCTAACATATTTGATGACAATAAAAAAAAATTTACGTTAAAGCAAAATATATAAATATGAATAGTAATAGGATTTCAAAGCTTCTTTTGTGTAAAACAATACAATGAAGAATTCTTTAACTTACCTGCCAGAAGTTATTGTGAAAAAAGATGATTAAACAAACAAAACTGGTTGACATATTAGATAAATATTTTGGCACAAGGCCAGCAATTTCGAGGGCAGATGTGTAAGTCAATTACATCAAACTCCCCAGTGCTCAACTGGTGCTTATTTTATCAATCCCACAAAGGTGAAAGGAAAAGTCAACCTCAGTGCAATTTGAACTCAGGACACAAAGGCAGACAAATTGCTTAGCAGCATCTTGTCCAGCATGCTAATGATTCTTATTTCTTTATTGCTCAGAAGGGGCTAAACATAGAGGGGACAAACAAGGACAGACAAAGGGATTAAGTTGATTAGATCGACCCCAGTGCGTAACTGGTACTTAATTTATCGACCCTGAAAGGATGAAAGGCAAAGTCGACCTCAGCAAAATTTGAACTCAGAATGTAATGGCAGACGAAATACCGCTAAGCATTTTACCCGGGGTGCTAACGTTTCTGCCAGCTCGCCGCCTTAGACTGGATAAATATATTGAATGATCATATGAAATAGGTTAAAAGCCAAATAACATTGGTTTCAAATTTTGGCACAAGATCGGCAATTCCAGGCAAGGAATTTAGACGATTACATTAACCCCAGTGCTTGACCGGTAGTTGTTTTATCAAACTTGCAAGGATGAAAGGCAAAGTTGACCTTGGTGGAATTTGAACTCAAAATGTATAAAGACAGACAAAATACTGCTAAGCATTTTGCTTGGTGCTTTAATGATTCTTATTTCTTTATTGCCCACAAGGGGCTTAAACATAGAGGGGACAAACAAGGATAGACAAAGGGATTAAGTCGATTACATCGACCGCAGTGCATGACTGGTACTTAGTTTATCGACCCCAAAAGGATGAAAGGCAAAGTTGACCTCGGCGGAATTTGAACTGAGAACGTAAAGACAGACGAAGTACTGCTAAGCATTTCGCCCAGCGTGCTAACGATTCTGCCAGCTCGTCGCCTGGTGTTTTAATGATTCTGCCAGCTCACCACCTTAGATTAGATAAGTATGTTGATAGAATGAATGAAATAGATTAATTAAAAGCCAAGTAATATTGAGACAGAAGGAGTCTAAGTAGGAGAGAGAAAGGAAATAGTGCAAAGAGTATAGAAAACAGAACTAATTGTAACACTGACCCTGATGCCATTCTAAAGGAATCAATTTTGTAATCTAAGCCAATAACAGGTTCATATATTATCTCTATTCAAAAAAGGACAAATTTTCAAAATGTTAGACTCTTTCACTACTCCCAAGAAGTCAACTTGTTGAATTCTTCTACAAACTCCCTCATCACTCTTAAACAGCAAACATCATCGATTGTTGCTTCATTATAGAACACTGGATACCATTAACACTGATATATATTTGTACAATGCAGGAGTTTCAAATGAATTTTATGCTCAATACCAGATGCAAAGGAAAGTGTATATTTTACAGCACTTTTCAATGAGATTGTCAATTTTATTGTGCAAGAGACTAACAATTTATCATCATCATTTAACGTCCATTTTCCATGCTGGCATGGGTTGAACAGTTTGACTGAGGTCAGCCAAGTCAGAAGGCTGCACCAGGCTCCAATCTGATCTGGCAAGGTTTCTACAGTTGGACGCCCTTCCTAATGCCAACTACTCCAAGTTTGTAGTGGGTGCTTTTATGTGCCACCAGCACGGGAGCCAATCAGGCGGCACTAACATCAACCACATCCAGGTGATGCTTTTTATGTGCCACAGGCACAGGAGCCAGTAAGGGGGGGCTGGCATTGACCACATTCCGATGGTGCATATTACGTGCCACTGACAGATTTTTTGGGGTCTTTTTTTTGCTTGCTTAGGGTTTTTTTTTTTTTGCCTACTTACACATTCATGCATCCCCTTCCTTCTGTTTAAAGGCTAAATACTGTCAGAAATGGAATAAAACATGGCAGTTGAGACAATGAAAGAGCCTCTGCAGGGCCATTCAACAAGCTAGGAATAACAACTAAATTTCTCTCAACTAGCTTTAAATAGCTTTAAAAAGGACACAGTGGACAATCTAATCATAGGAACAATAGCTGGAACAATAAGGATGGTCATGGCTGGAATGCCTTCAAATGTTAATCAAAATAATTTCATTTCAGCCTAATTTAATTACTAGAAATAACTCAATAATTCATCATCGATACAATTGACATCAGTTTTTGAGGGCTTCAAGTGGCTTTTGCACAGGTTTGCTCTTACAGAACAAGCGTCCACTTTGTAGGCACTGATGTTACTTTTGCCAGTGTTTCTAGCTAGACTGCTTTGACTGAGGACAAAACCAGAAACTCTTCCTTTTATCAGCCACAGTGACAGACTGGTGTATGTGTGTGTGTGTGTGTGTCCAAGAAATATTCTTACCAGACTTTGTGGCCTGAAGTCTCAGCGACTGTAGTCATATAATCAAAAGACTGGCCTTTCTTTAGATCCTTTTATAGACTCAGTTGCTTGTTCTTAACATTAACCATTCAGCCATGAAGCGAGAGTGACTCCCTATATTTAAACTAGGTTAGACAAAGAATAAGTAACTTGTCAGAAACTACAAGGTAATGCAAAATGAGATTTAACCATTTGGCATTTAAACCAGCCATATCCAGTCCAAATGTTCAATCTGTCTTATGTTCAAACCAGCCAGATCTGGCCTCTCACACATCATCAATATCTCAAAGCTAAGAAATAAGACAGGATTAATTCAAAACCACATGAATAAACAAACATTACATTTGACAGGATAATCTGAACAATTAAACTTATGGTGATGATTATGGTTTCTTTTTTAATTATAAAACTGTCCTTAAAAGAGATGATGCAATCAGAAAATAAAGAACATTGATTTTTAAAAAAATAAACAGCTAAGTTTCTTTCAGCTAAAATTCTCTTAAATTAAGATGTTAAGAGAAATAAAGCGATAATGAAAGGTTTCCAATGATGATATATATATTGGCAGCATG
>NC_069004.1:19288767-19294247 GCF_001194135.2 Octopus bimaculoides
TGGATGTGATGTCAAGTGAAAGAAACAGTTAAGAAAATATTAAAAAAAAAAGTGAATAAGAGATGGCAGCTGTAAAGTTGACTAACTGATACTCACTTCCTGCACGGCATTCTGCTGGAACAAGTGTGCAACAGAAGTCATTCGAGGGATATCTTTAAGAATCTGCAAAAACAGGGAGCAGGGTGTTTTTGAAGAAGACAGTAATCTACTACTAACCATCAAAGAGCTACGGTGCTACACTCGTTGAGTAAGAGTGAAGTCAACATGGAAATGACAAACCAGACAATAACTTACAAAATTAGAAAATATTTTTGTTTTCATTTGTTTGGGAAAGAAAGGTTTGTTTGCTTGTTTTTTGTTTTTTAAGAATTTTTTTTTAAGAATTTTTTTTTATGAATATTTAAAAAAAAACAATTCATTCCTCATTTGTATATCAACATAGGTTAAATAAATCTAAAAATCCAGACAACTGCACAAATTGCAGTGGATGCTTGCTCTTTGAAACCAGTAGCCACCAATAGAATTATAGAGCATGACATGGAATGATGTACAAGCTGAAGAAGTATCAGCTTATTGAGTGATAACAATGTATTTTAAAAGTTTACATCAACAAATTTAAGGACCAATTATTAGTCTTGACGAAGGATTAATTAATCATAAGCATATATAAATCACCAGTGCTAAACAGCTACATTTCCAGTATTATGCTAGCTGTAATAACATACATAAACTGTAAAATATTTACAGCTCTGTTAATTAATACTGAAAGATGGAAAGGTGTTACCAACAGTATCAGGGGTAACGGATAATTTTTTAAAACCAAAATCTGATTGTAAGTTTAGACAAAGCCTGTCTGGTTTCTCGAAAATGTTAACTTTTCTCATATGGCCTGAAAAAAAAGACAAACACATTAGTTATTAAGAGAGAAGATACAACAAAGCCCCAGCAATGAAAAACAAAAATTAAAAAACAGAAAAAGCCAACAAAATACACCCAAATATAAATGTTAAATTGCACAGCCACCTTGATTCAAATGTAACATCTGAACTAGCAAGGGCAGGGTGCTAAGACATCCATAGTGCAGCATGCTGGGTAGGGATTAAGGGGCACAGTAGAAAAATATTTAGCTAGTTGGACAGCAAAATGCAGCAACTTGTGTCTTTCCCTTCAACCAAATTCTACCAAAGCAACATCTTAACAACTGGGTTTTCATTTATACACAGTTTCATATTAACTTGGAAAAAAAATACACATTAAAATTAAAAACTAAAATTAAACAGGAATTTAGTAGGTCAAAATTAATGTTTTTATCATTTTACTTAAAATATTTTTGTAAGTGAATTTCCAGTGAATAGTTGTCACAACATCATTTAACATCCATTTTCCATGCTGGCATGTATTGGACAGTTTGACAGAAGCTGGCAGGCTAGAGAGCTGCACCAGGTCTCAGTCGTCCATTTTGGCATGGTTTCTACAGCTGGATGCCCTTCCTAACACCAATCACTTTACAGAGTGTGTTGCGTGCTTTATATGGCACTAGCATGGGTACTTTTTTATGTGATGCCAGCATGCAACACTTTAGTTAAAAATAAAAATGTTCTACAACTATTTTCAGTATAGCTAATGTGGTACAAAATGACTAAGAGATATATTTTAAAAAAGAGAGAGAGAGAGAGAGAGAGAGAGGGAGAGCAAGAAGGGCTACGTTCTTCCCTGTAGCTAAATTACTCCAGGAATTCTTTCTGAGTATATTCATAAATATCTGTACTTATATACACCTCAACATCATTCCAACTTTTTTTATGTCAGTAAATTCTATGTCAGCATAGGTTATGTGAATTTATTATTGAGGTTTTGTTTTACAGCAGGACAATCTTTCTGCTGCTAATCTTTAACAATTTTTAAAGTAAGGGATGCCTTATTTCACACATCTTTGAAGGTATGAAGCTGACAGATGATTTGTTGACAAGAGAAATAACAACATCACTTTTAGCTCACTTATAGTGAAAATTGTTGAGCTAAAGGAGGTGGTACTGTTGTCATCTTCCCTGAATACACACAAACACAGACAATGACATATATATCTACGCAATATGCACATACATATATTTATATATATATATATATATTGTTACACTTAGAAATGATATGCGGTACCAGTATTTTTTACTCGAGTCAAATATAATGCACCACTCCAAATTGTTGGAGTGTCCACATAGGCAGGGTTTGGACTGGCTAGTTTCCACTAGCATTGAGTTGAAAAAGTTGTAATAATGGAGTCAAACCAAACACATCTTGCATAGTGGATGCATTTCCTATTACTTACTAAGCAGGCCTAAAGCATAAGTGTTAAATGATTTTCGAATATCACTATTTGTTTTGACACCATTATTATAACTTTTTTATATCATCATCCTTTAACATTTGTTTCCCATGCTGGCATGAGTTGGAAAGTTTGACCAGAGCTGGCAAGCAGGAGAACTGCACCCAGGTCTAGTCTGATTCAGTTTGGTTTCTATGGGTGGATACCTTTCTCAATGCCAACCACTTTACAGTGTGCGCTGGGTGCTTTTAAGGTCGCACCAGCATGAGCGCTTTTACATGGCACCAGCTTGAGTGCTTTATACATGGCACCAGCACAGGGCTCTTGCAGGCCAATCCTATTCAGCAGAGGAAGTGGCATTAACATTTCTGCTTTGGAGGACAGGTTTTTTTGAGTGATACATCATCATCATCGTTTAACGTCCGCTTTCCATGCTAGCATGGGTTGGACGATTTGACTGAGGACTGGTGAACCAGATGGCTGCACCAGGCTCCAATCTGATCTAGCAGAGTTTCTACAGCCGGATGCCCTTCCTAACGCCAACCACTCCAAGAGTAGTGGGTGCTTATATATATATATATATATATATATATATACATACATACAGAGAGAGAGAGAGAGAGAGTATGTAGATACATATATTGTTAAGTATATGCATATGTGCATGTATAGAACTGCAGAGGGTCGCAGTTCTAGGGAGTCAGAACTGGGTAATGTTTTGTGCAACTTGGTTGATGAAAGATGAGAAGTAGTGCAGTTAATGAAAGGGAAGTTGGAATCGAACACCATTTGTTAACTGATACAGGAACCACTGTAGCAACGGTTAGAAGTATCAGATGATAATAATAATAATAATATGATGCATGTAAAAATAAAATTAACATCATCAAATATTAAGCATCAAATATTTACTAAATAACATAAATCTATTTTTAACGTGAAGGAGAGCACTTCAACATTTCAAGTAAACCTCTTCATCTGAATTAGAGATGAAATGTCTACTCACAGAAAAATGTGCCAGCTTCGCAGAGTGAATCTTATTAAGTTTTCAAATTTACGTGATTCATTTACAAGGTTACATAAAATTCAACAGTTGCAGATAAGGCGCAGGAGTGGCTGTGTGCTAAGTAGCTTGCTTGCCAACCACATGGTTCCGGGTTCATTCCAACTGCGTGGCACCTTGGGCAAGTGTCTTTTACTATAGCTCTAAACCACTGAGCCATGCACCTTCATATATACAAATATATATATATAGATGTTTTCGATATAGTTTGGATTCTTTGCCATCAAATTTGATGGCAGAGAATCCAAACTGGATCGAAAACATCTATATATATATATATATACATATATATATAAGAGAAAGAGAGGAAGAAAAAAGCATGATAAACACACATGATGCAGTTTACTATACTTTTTCTAAATTTTCCTCTGTATATCATAAGTAATAACACCACTAAGTTCAGTAGTAACCATGCCACATCTCTGGCAGTTGGCTGGGTGATAGTCTATGTGGAGCCCTAAATACACATGCAGCTATTGTACATCTAACCTTGTGGGTGTGGGGGTGTATGTGTAGCATAACAAAAAGCCCTGAAATTTCAATATTTTAGTAACAAAGACACTGGATATTCAAGCTTGCTGTGTAAAGATTTAGCTGCTTTTTTTTTTATTAGTCTTTTACTAAACTATTGAACTTGCTTGTCTGCAGAACTGGTGGATGTATGATAAAAAGGTCCCAAATTGCTGCATTTTGTTGAACTGGCTATTTATTGGGGGCATACTTACTTCCTGAACTACCTTCAGTTGAAACAGAGGGACTAAAGGGTTCATTCGGGGAATGTCTATGTGAATCTAAAATCAGGAACATTGAAGAGAAAGAAAACAAAACAAAAACAAAATAAAGACTTTACTTCCAAAGATGCAGCACAATCAAAAATGGTGCAAATATAGACAGATGTAAAAGTATTTTAAATTTCAACATGAAATAAAACTTACATTCTTAGCATATACAAGCAATAATAATAAATAGTAATAATAATAATAATAATAATAATAATCCTTTCTATTGGAGACACAAGGCCTCGAATTTAGTGGAAGGGGACTAGTCGATTAAACTGACTCCAGTCTTTCACTGGTACTTAATCTAACGACCCCCAAAAGGATGAAAGGTAAAGTCAACCCCGGCAGAATTTGAACACAGGACATAGGGACAGGCGAAATATCGCTAAGCATTTTGACCAGCATGCTAACAATTCTGCCAGCTCGCTGCCTTAATAATAATAATAATAATAATAATAATAATAACATTAATAATTTTAAATTTTGGCACAAAGCCAGCAAATTTAGGGGGAAGCGTAAGTCAATTATATCAACCCAAGTGCTTAACTGGTACTTATATTATTGACACCAAAAGGATGAAATGCAGAGTCAACCTCGCTGGGATTTGAATCTAGAACATGGATGAAATGCCGCTAAGCATTTTTTGCCCAGCATGCAAATGATTCTGCTAGCTCATTGCCTTAATAATAATAATCCTTTCTACTAAAGACACAAGGTCTGAAATTTGGGGTGAGAGGACTAGTCGATTACATCAACCGCAGTGTGTAACTGGTACTTATTTCATCGACTGCAAAAGGATGAAAGACAAATTTGACCTCAGCAGAATTTGAACTAACATAGCAATGGACGAAATATCGCTAAGCATTTTGCCCAGAGTGCTAACAATTCTGCCAGCTCACCATAATAATAATAATCCTTTCTATTATAGACACAAGGCCTGAAATTTTGCAGGAAGAAGCTAGTTTATTTCAACCTCAAATGGATGAAAGTTAAAGTCAACCTCAGTGGAATTTGAACTCAGAATGTAAAGAGCCAGGAGAAATACTACAAAGCATTTGGTCTGGTGTGCGCATGATTCTGCCAGTTCCCTGTTCTTAATTCAGGTACAAGGTCTGCAATTTTGGAAAGGAAGGATTCTGTCAGCTCACCGCCTCAGTAGTAATCATCATCGTTTAACGTCCGCTTTCCATGCTAGCATGGGTTGGACGATTTGACTGAGGACTGGTGAAACCGGATGGCAACACCAGGCTCCAGTCTAATTTGGCAGAGTTTCTACAGCTGGATGCCCTTCCTAACGCCAACCACTCAGAGAGTG
>NC_069004.1:19295026-19299938 GCF_001194135.2 Octopus bimaculoides
GAGATAGAAGTTGTTTCCTGTTTGTTTACAGTCTTTATTGCACCTGAACATCTGCCACAAACAAAAACTAACTTGCTAGTTAACCTGCCTTTAACAATCCTTTCTACTAAAAGCCCAAGTCCTGATAGTTTGAGGAAGGTGGCTAGTCGATTACATCAACCTCAGTGTTTCCCTGGTACTTATTTTATCAACCCTGAAAGGATGAAAGGCAAAGTCAACCTCGGTGAAATTTGAACTCAGAACATAGACACAGAAGAAATCCCTCTAAAAATTTATAATATGTTTCCTCTTGGTGTAAATGATGGGCTATAGCAAACAATTTGCTCAATACCACAGATTTACTTGTCAGTTATTTCACCTTAAACAGCTGAGCATGTTTCTTAGTGGCTAACAATACGTGCATCTCTGATCACAAGCAGGAGTAGTGAGTTGGGGGCATTATAGCCATGTGTTGATAGGGATTGGGGCTTGAATAATTCACCTCTGGAAACATGGGTGTATTATTCATCAACCTTAAACAACTCTTATTCAGGGACCTTTTGAATGGGATAGGCTACTCAACCTGAAGAAAATTCTAACTGGGCCCCACCTGCAAAGTCGTGCACTGTTTATCTCAATATGTGATCACTATGTTGCATGCATTTATGGTTGTGATGCATGTACTTGATGTACCCTTAATCAGACAGGTAGTCATGATGGGTATATTAGGCTTCTTATGTTCATATCTCAGTGTCACTTTGATGGAATGCACTGCTCTCTCACTCAATAACCCTTTCTACAAATTGGTGGAATTTGAACTTAGAATATAAGGGGAGATGAAATGCTGTTCAGCATTTTGCCTTCTGTGCTACCAATTCTGCCAGCTTGCTGCCTTAATAATAATCCTTTCTACTATAGGCACAAGAGCTGAAATTTAGTGGGAGGGAACTAATCGATTACATCGACCCCCAGTATTTCACTGGTACTTAATTTATCAACCCCCAAAAGGATGAAAGACAAAGCTGACCTTGACGCAATTTGAACTCAGCACATAAGGGCAGATGAAATGCCACTAAGCATTTTGCCTTCTGTGCTAATGATTCTGCCAGCTCGCTGCTTTAATAATAATAATAATAATAATAATAATAATAATAAACAACAGCAAAAATAATAATGGAAATAATACTAAAAACATCATGGTGACAACAATTAAAAAAACAAGACTCATTGAAAGCAAATACAAACAGCTACAACAGCCACAACAATCTTATAAGCAGTGTGATTAACAATATCAGTTAATTAAAATATTTCTCCAAATAAAACTGACAGTCACACATTGTCATTATACTATTTTATAAATAGAATACTGTAAATACTAGTATAGAATTCCATACTAACAGTATAGTAAATTTTGGTGATAACTAAAAGATAGTGGTTTCCTAAGTAAGCTAGGAGAAACACCAGATTTCTATAAAAAAAATTCTGGAGTTCTGCAAGACAAAGTGCCTTTTATTAAAATTTAATCACCATTTTCAAAATAAGTAATAATGGTTTTAAATTCTGGCACAAGGCCAGCAATTTTGGGGGTGGGGTTAAGTCAATTACATCAACCACAGTGTTCATCTGATACTTATTTTATCAAGCTCAAAAGGATGAATGGCAAAGTCGACATTGGTGAAATTTTCTCAAAATAATAATAATAATCCTTTCTGCTATAGGCACAAGACCTGAAATTTGGGAGGAGAGGGACTAATTGATTACATTGACCCCAGTGTTTCACTGGTACTTTTTTTATTGACCTCAAAAGGATGAAAGACAAAGTCGACCCCAGCAGAATTTGAACTCAGAACATATAGATAGACAAAATTCTGTGAAACATTTTGCCCAGCATGCTAATGATTCTGCCAGCACTATAGGCACAACGCCTGAAATCTGGGGGAGGGGAACTAGTGGATTACTTGAGAACCAGTATTTCACTGGTACTTAATTTATCAACCCTGAAAGGATGAAAGCCAAAGCCAACCTCAGTGGAATTTGAACTCAGAATGTAAAGACATGAAATACTCCTAAACATTCTGTCTGGTACACTAACAATTCTGCCAGTTACCCACTTTAATAATAATAATGACATATATACATAAGTTCTATATCTGAAACAGTTTTGTTACATTTACTGTCTTATCAAAATTTGGGGTGGGAGGCAGTCCATAAAATTTATGGTGTGGCTTCTGCAATTTCTGGAAAATCATGTAAAATTTTCCTCAATGAAATAACTCAGTTAACCATTGTTCTATTACTCTCTATCCATCTTCACCCACTGTTCTTGAGAGGGTAGAGTCTTCAGGCACTTCCTCCACAGGATCCTATCAGGAGTAACCATCATTACACTCTCTGGCTGGAATCCCAAAGATGACCAACTGTGACTATGGACGTTAACCAGCCATTTCAATCTTGGTCTACCCTTAGGTCTCCTGCTGGTTAGCTAAGTTTGAAGAATCCGTTTTGGCAATTCTTTCCTGTGACATTCTAATCACATATCTGTAGTGCTAGAGATGTGACTGTTCAATACAGAGAAGCCACTATTTTACACACATTTTTCAATAAAACATATAAATATATAATTTTCTAGTTTTCCTTTCTTTGTGTGGAGTTTATTTTGTAAACTGAAACTGACCTGTCGAAACGTATCTTGATGTTCAACTTGATGTCGTGTCCCATAATACTGTTCAACAAAACTGAAATATTCCTTCCGCTTACGTTCTAAAGTGGGCTGTCTCCGATCATAGCTTGCAGGAAGATAACCCTGAAGAAGAAAAAAAGAAAATATTGCATATAGGATCAAGAAGGGCAGTTTGTATGTGCCTATACAGGACATAATGTCACCATTACTGAGGTGGTATCAGGGCAAAAAACACACATATCCATCCACACACACACACGCGAGCTTCTTTACAGTTTTCATCTACCACATTTCACTTACAAGTTATTGGACAACCTGAAACAGTGTTTCCCAACCTATTTTCCCTGAGGGCCCACTATAACTTTCCAGAAAAATGTATGCCCCCACAAAAAAAAAAAAATACATTATTGACTAAGAAAAAATAAGTGAATCACTTTTATGAGAACCTTGTGCCTGGTGATTATGGCAGATTTCCTTGATTCAATTTTGTTCACTTCAGCCATAAATCACCACATTTTGTAATTTCAAGTCTGCTTCTCTTGGCTTGAAGCAAATCGTCAACAGTATCAAAGTCACACTGAACTAAATAAGAGTTGGGGAAATTAATCAAAAGTTCCTTTGCTGAAATGGCAGTGTTCAGGTAATTCTTTTTAACTTCATCACATAGCCACATTTTGGAACTGTTCACAGATTCTTTTGTATCAGATAATGGATCCCAGGCCCCACCAGTGGGGTGTATGCCTCACGCTGGGAATTAATGATATAATAGAATACACTACTTGTTGATGGTGCCATGCAGTAGAAACAAAGCTGAAACTATGTGGTTGGTTGTGAAGTGAACCTCTTAACTATGCAGTACCTAGAAAAATTCATAATTAATTTTATAATTTCTCTCTTTATATATATTTATATATATATATATATATATATATATATCATCATCATCGTTTAACGTCCGCTTTCCGTGCTAGCATGGGTTGAATGATTTGACTGAGGACCGGTGAACTAGATGGCTACACCAGGCTCCAATCTGATTTGGGAGAGTTTCTACAGCTGGATGCCCTTCCTAATGCCAACCACTCCGAGAGTGGAGTGGGTGCTTTTACGTGCCACAGGCACAAAGGCCAGTCATATATATATGTGTATATATATATATATATATATATATATATATATATATATATGATGAGCATATAGAATATAAAAGCAAGTCGGGAGGTATGAGATGAATATATTTATTTCAGCAGTTGATATCCATAGGATGACAACTGTTTCACAGCCAACATCATGCAAAAATAATTTATTTTAGTAGATAAATTATTTTGCATGAATGCATTAGTATGCAAAACAGCCATCATCCTCTAGGTATCAACTGGTGAAACAAATATGTCTATCTCATACCTCCTGACTTTTTTTGTAATCTGACTAGATTTACTGGATTTCAACTGTATAGGGTTTACTACGTGGTATGTAGCCAAGTCCACTAAAGGAGCTTTTTTGTGAGGACCACTGAATTATATAAATCCATATGTTATACATTAAATTTATATATAAGATAAGTACCTTTACAAATTTATAATTTTCTATAGATTTAACTTCAGTTTTAGGGCTTATATTTACAGTATTTACATCTACATTATGTTTCAATTGATTTCATGTCTGATCAAACATCAAATGTCTTATTTGTGGATGTGTTACATATTTTCAGCTAAGTTTTGAATTAGGAGCATTCATTTCTAAAGTGAAACTTCGCCCAAACTACTCTATACTGAAGTTAATAACTTCCTTGTCCACTAGAAGTATAAAGAAGACAGTTAGAAATTGGACAATTTCTGATGAAATTGAGAGAAACAGTGTAGACATAAATATTGTAAATATGCACTCTAATTTGGAAAATTATCTTATTAACAACAACTCTTCTTAAATATTAATCTTTTACTTGTTTCAGTCATTTGACTGCGGCCATGCTGGAGCACCACCTTTACTTGAGCAAATCAACCCCAGGACTTATTCTTTGTAAGCCTAGTACTTATTCTATCGGTCTCTTTTGCCGAACTGCTAAGTTACGGGGACATAAACACACCAGCATCGGTTGTCAAGCGATGTTGGGGGACAAACAGACACACAAACACACACACACATATATATACATATATATATACAACGGGCTTCTTTCAGTTTCCATCTACCAAATCCACTCACAAGGCTTTGGTCGGCCCGAGGCTATAGTAGAAGATACTTGCCCAAGGTGCC
>NC_069004.1:19299948-19304569 GCF_001194135.2 Octopus bimaculoides
TTTTTATTTCAACTTTAGTTGAGGATGGTTTCAACATTGAGAATTCAATTGTTTAATCAACTTAATTCTGCTCCTGAACTAACATAAGAGACTGGGTATTCTACAGACACATGTACCCTTAACACTTATGCATTTAATCCATCTATATCTAGCCCAAATATTTTATCTGTTTTATGTTAAAACTGACCAGATCCACCTCTAAGACAGTTGGGAAGCAAGCCACACATCATCATCACCATCATTTAGCATCTGCTTTTCATGCTGGCATGGGTAAGACAGTTTGACTGAAACTGGTAAGCTGAAGAGAGCTGCACCAGGCTCCTGTCTGTTTCGGCTTGATTTCTATGGCTGGATGCCCTTCCTAATGCCAGCCACTCCACAGAGTGTATCAAGTGTTTCTTTTTATGTGTCACCAGCATGGGTACCTTTCATGTGTCACTGGCACTGACCCTGACTATAATTTCACTTCGCTTGATGTCTCTTCTCAAGCAGAGCAACTCACCAAAAGTCTCAGTCACCTGTCATCACCTCGTATTAATAATGCTTTATAAAGAAAAAGAATGAAAAGTTTCACTTACAGATAAAATTTTCCATGCTGTGGGTCTCACTGATTTTGGGATGCCAGACCAACTGAGTTTACGTAATTCTTCTGAATAACAAAAGAAAAATATATATGTACAGTCAAAATCATAGTGATTTATATCATAGGCACAAAGTCGAGATATATACACACACACAGAAAGTATACCACTCATCTTAGTCATTTCATATCCATTTTCCATACAGGTACTGGGTTGGATGGGTTGCCAAGCTTGGAAATGGCACTTATTCAGGAGGTGGTGGTCACCAGATGGGCAGGAGGACCACATCTTAGTCGTATTTCATTTCTGGCTTGGATTCTATGTTTGGCTTCCTGTCACAAACCGCTTTACAAAACACTGATTACATTAATAGTTGTGTATTTTAGAAGAGCACTTTTCAATAAGGTGGAAATTTGGTAGATAGAAACTTTTTAAAATGCTCATGTGTGGGTGTGTGTGTGTGTGGGGTGTATATATATATATATATATATATATATAATTTCTATATAAATAAGGATAAGATCTTTATTCTAAATAGCAATCACATCAAGTGGCAGCATGGAAAGAAAAAATTGTATAGGTTATAATAATTATTAAAATTATAAATAATTAATATATATACAGGGCTTGGACAAAATAATGGAAACACCTTAAAATTTCAAACAAATTTATTTTAATATGGGGTAGGACTGCCTTTGGCAGTAATTACAGCTTGAATTCTATGAGATATGGACTCATACAAAGTTTGAATTGTTTCCAAAGGAATTTTTGTCCACTCTTCAGCTAAAACAGTCTCCAGTTCTTGTAGTTATGATGGTGGAGGATATAGACTCCTTACTTGTTTTTCTAAAATGTACCATAAATGTTCAATAATCTTGAGATCTGGGGAATGTGGTGGCCAGATAAGATGTTCAACTTCACTAGAATGTTCCTCGTGCCATTCAGTAATAACTTTAGCTGTGTGAATTGATGCATTATCATCCTGAAAGATTGTGTTTCCTTCTAGAAACAGTTTCCCAACCATAGGATGTATTTGATCAGATACAATGCTTAAATAGTCCTGACTATTAATTCTGCCATGAAGGGAAACCATTGGGCCAGCGGATTTCCAAGATATAGCCTCCCAGATCATCACAGATCCTCCTCCATGTTTAACAGTTGGAAGAAGGCAGTCTGGGTCAAATGCTTCTTTTGGCTGTCTCCACATGTATACTCGGCCGGTGGTCAGAAATATGGTAAACCTTCTTCCACTGCTCTAGGGACCAATTTTATTAAATCTTCACAACTGTCCAACAAATGGAAATGTGAAACTGAGTAACAATTTGTGAAGATTTTTTTCTGCTTTAATAAAAAGCATATTACTCTACCTTTGGTATCTGAGTACTATTTTTCCCACCTTGTTTTGCATTTATGTGCTTACGCGTGTGCGCGCGTGTGTGCGCGCGCGCGCGTGTGCGTGTGCGTGTGTGTCACCATTTCAACAACCACTTTTCCATACTTACAAGGAGCAAATGGGATTTGTTGAAGCAGATTTTTCTATAGTGAGATGCCTTCCCTGTTGCCAACCCTTATCTGTTGATATAATATTTCCCCCATGGCTGGACATATTTCCATGGAATACTGGGAGCGGAGGATACTGCTTCTAAGATAGTGAAGCTTTTTTAAAACTATCAAGCAACATCAAAACAAGTACACACACATCTATGTATGTACACACACAGTTTCTGTCTACCAAATCTGTTCACAAGGCTTTGGTCAACCTATGTCTATAACAGAAGGCACTTGCCCAAGGTAATCAAAGATACTGTATCTGAAAAGATACTGGATAATATAATCATAGACATACACAATGACTCAAAGGACTCACTGGTTAATGTAATCATAGTATACACACTGTCTGAAAAAGACACTTGTTAATGTAATCATAGATATACACTGTATCTCAAAAGAAAGACCAGAGGCGAGCTGGCAAAAACGTTAGCATGCCGGGCAAAATGCTTAGCGGTATTTCGTCTGCCGTTACGTTCTGAGTTCAAATTCCGCTGAGGTCGACTTAGCCTTTCATCCTTTTGGGGTCGATTAAATTAGTACCAGTTACACACTGGGGTCGTGTAACCGACTTAATCCATTTGTCTGTTCTTGTTTGTCCCCTCTATGTTTAGCCCCTTGTGGGTAATAAAGAAATAAGAAAGACCAGATTGTGATGAGTAGAACATTTTTTATCATAGACAGATCTGCCCTATCAGGGATAACCTGGGGTTAACATCAAACTACAGAAAAACAAAACAAAATAATAAAAATAGCAATAATAATATTAAACTGAATATTAATTTCAGAATCATTCTCACCTAAATCTGCATTTGATGATGTTAGTAAAGTGTGAAATTTTTCTAGTTTAGCAGATTCCCGATCTGGTACTGATGGCTGACCAAATCGCAAAGGCGTAATTCTAGGAGGCTGCCAGTGACTGTTGAGACGCACACCTACACCCGGTCCAGCACCTAAAGAAATAGCTGACGGAATTGCAGTCATGTGACATCCTGTGGGAAAGAAAAGAAGAAGAAAAATCAAATGAAAGAAAGAAACAAAATTATTTAAGCAACATAGAGAAATCCAAACAAAAACCAAAGATAAAGACACGAGTTCATTCCCAGCCTGAGCTGATCAAGTTAACAAACGAAAACATTTTCTATCAGCAGTTGTTGTGGTAGCAGCAGCAGCAGCAATGTAAAATGGGCAAAAGTATTTTGATAAGTTTCGGTGCTGAGTTCAGTTCCAACTGAGTGTGTTGTTTTTAGCCTGTGGTAACTGTTGAATGCAAAGCTGATTGCAGTACGTGTTGACTGCAAAGCTGACAGTGGTACCCATTGACTGCAATGTCGACTGTGGTACTTGTTAACCGCAAAACTGACTGCAGTACCTGTTACTGGTGGTATCTGTTGAGTGTGGTACCTGTCGACTGCAATGTTGACTATGGTACCTGTTGACAGCAAAATTGACTGTCCAGCTTCTTTACCAGGCCAATTTGTTTCAGATGATCTAATACAGTCGGAATCAAAACATCAAACCTTGCAGCTAACTCACGTGTAGTTTGAGATGTATCCGCTTTCACTCCAGTTTCAATTTCATCATTATCCACCTTGGTCTCAGGTCTACCACGGGGCTGATTTTCAAGAGTAAAGTCACCAGACCGGAACTTCTCAAACAATCGACGTACAATGCACTCATTCGCCACATCTTCACCAAACACCTCATTGATGTTTCAAGCTGTTTAAGATGCATTGGTTCCACGATGGAACTCATATTCATAAACAATTTGAATTTTTTATCCATCCATGGGTTCACAAAATTTGATTTACAAGAGAAAACTCACAATATAATCAGACACCATGAATTGCATTTCGAAAAAACTTGGTGCATAAGAAAATTGGACATTTCATTCTTAATATACATACGCGCAAGCTTTTTTTGGTTTCCATCTACCAAATCCACTCATGGATTTCATCAGCCTAGGGCTATAGTAGAAAATACAGTAGGACTGAAGCTGGAACCATGTTGTTGGGAAGTAAACTTCTCAAACACGCAGCCATGTTTGCACGCATGCATATGTGTGTGTATGTGTGTGCGTGTGTGTGTAATCAAAGGTACAAAGACAAAGAGTAGCATAATCCAAGGGTAATCCAGTGTAAGGAGATCCAAGAATCAGGTCCCCCAAATCATCATATACATATCAGGTCATTCCATAAGTTCTGTCCGAATTTTGAATAAAGAAAACAAGTGATCAAATGTTATATTTAATTGAAATTTAATCATCAATGTACTTTCCCTGATTATCTATGACTTCTTTCCATCTATTTACAAGCTTTTTAATCCCATCAATGTAAAATTCTTTTGGTTTCAAAACGAAGAACTCTGAAATGTCAGTTTCGACCTCCTCCTAGCTTGCGAAAGTTATGTCCCCCAAATGATTCTGTAAACTACGAAACAAATGGTAGTCTGAAGGGGCAAGGTCGGGAGAATAAGATGGGTGAGGAATTTTT
>NC_069004.1:19304579-19306929 GCF_001194135.2 Octopus bimaculoides
GTCTTATTTTTCTTCAAAGCTTGGTTCAAACGCTCTAATTGCTGACAGTAGACTTGAGCATTGATTGTTGCATTAGGTGGTAAGAATTCAAAGTGAATTACTCCTTTGCAATCTCACCAGATTGAGAGAAGAACCTTTTTCCCATGAAGTTCCCTTCTCGGTTGTGGTTGAGCTTTTTCCCTTTTACCAAGCCACTGTTTATGACATTTAACATTTCGATAGAAGATCCATTTTTCATCACAAGTCACAAGTCTATCCAAAAAGGGTGAAATGAGTTCGCGAGAATGGAGAGAAGAGCAGATGTCGACTCGCAATTTGCAGCTGCTTTCAGACAGTTCATAAGGCACCCATTTTCCAATTTTAGGAATCTTTCCAAGTTGTGGAAGATAATGATGAACAGTTGTATGGTTTGAACTAAGCTTTATTGCCAATTCTTTAACTGATAATGCAAGATTTTCTTCAATTAATGCCTCAAGGAGCTTATCATCAAACTCAACTGGACATCCTGTTCGATCTTCATCTTCAAGGCTGAAATCTCCACTTCTAAAATTTTACAAACCATCTCCTGCAAGTTCTTTCATTCAAGCATTCTTTCCCATAAGCTGAGTGTATATTTCGAGACACTTTGGCTGCAGAGTTTCCTTTTTTGTACTCATAAAGCATTATGTGCCTCAAATGCTTTTTGGATACTTCCATGTTAGAAAGGATTTTAATCAAAGAAATTTTAATTCTACTATTCTGTAAAATAATATTCAATTAGTTCAAATGTACACAAATGCATAAAAATAATTTTTAATTCCATTAGACATTCTAAAATACTATTAAATTTCATTCAATTTTAAAAAAGGTAAAATCAGACAGAACTTATGGGATGACCTGATACATACATATAATTGATCTATTAATAAAATTAGTCTAAAACTATAAGTCCAATAATAAAAATAATAAAATATGTTTAAAAATAAAATTGGTCTGAAAGCAAAAATTGTGCAAAAGCACCAACCTGATGGGGATTTAACTGGAGATCCCTGTGAGGTACCATTAAGGGCTTGAAACTGTTTACTGTGATTGTCAAGTACAGCACGTGCAGTCGACTGGACATCCTTTAAGGACATTTGAACAGTGGCCATCAATATTAGATCATCATCGCCATCATCCCAAGCATCTGATGTCTCATTTTCAAAGTCCTGGAAGGCGTCCTTTGACTTGTTTTTTAGCTTGTCATCTTTCTTTGGTGTTCCTGGGTTACTAAATTAGGAAAACAAGAGGGGCAAAATATAAAAAATATCAACAAGAAGTAGGTATGCATGCATGCATGGACAGATGGATAGATAAATAGTGTGTGTGTGTGTTTCTAAAAAAAACAAGGTTTCTGAAAAAATAAAAATGACAAAAAAATTAAATAGTGTTATATATGATTACCACTGATTAGAAATTTTATGAAATTTTTAATAAGCAAACTAAAAAAACAACTAAGAAAAATGGAATGTTTATATTCTATGCATCTTTTTTTACTTAATTTCAAATCCAAATCCCACCTATCATGAAGAAATTATTATCTCCCTTGTAATAACAATCAGCTCAGTGACACGTACACACACACACACACACACACACACACACACACACACACACACACACACACACACACACACACACACACACACACACACAGATAGTGAGAGAGAGAGAAAGAGAAAGGAATATAAATACTAAAGAGAAAACAACTTAGGACAAACAATAATATTGGAAAAGGTTAGGACAGCAAAGGTTAGGACAGAATCATTAGCAAGCTGGGCAAAATTCTTTGTGACATTTTGTCTGTCTATGTGTGCTTTTAGGATCAATAAAATAAGTACCAGCTGAGCACTGGAGTTGATCTAATCGACTTAGCTCCTTCCCCAAAATTGCTGGCCTTGTGCCTAAATTTGAAACCAATATTGGAAAAGGTTGTAAACATATAGAAAATAAAATAAGTAAAGTTAGAGTAATTTTAAAGTATATTGCAGAAATTATTGTTTCATGTATATGTGTATAGAGGCATGCATTAGATGTGTAGTTATATGGATATATGTGGAGGCGCAATGGCCCAGTGGTTAGGGCAGCGGACTCGCGGTCATATGATCGTGGTTTCGATTTCCAGACCGGGCATTGTGAGTGTTTATTGAGCAAAAACACCTGAAAGCTCCATGAGGCTCCGGCAGGGGATGGTGGCGAACCCTGCTGTACTCTTTCACCACAACTTTCTCTCACTCTTACTTCCTGTTTCTGTTGTGTCTGTAATTCAAAGGGTCAGCCTTGTCACACTGTGTCACACTGAATATCCCCGAGAACTACGTTAAGGGTACAC
>NC_069004.1:19306939-19312639 GCF_001194135.2 Octopus bimaculoides
GAGCAAAAACACCTGAAAGCTCCATGAGGCTCCGGCAGGGGATGGTGGCGAACCCTGCTGTACTCTTTCACCACAACTTTCTCTCACTCTTACTTCCTGTTTCTGTTGTGTCTGTAATTCAAAGGGTCAGCCTTGTCACACTGTGTCACACTGAATATCCCCGAGAACTACGTTAAGGGTACACGTGTCAGCCACTTGCACGT
Organism: Octopus bimaculoides; assembly: GCF_001194135.2. Lineage (NCBI taxonomy): Eukaryota > Metazoa > Mollusca > Cephalopoda > Octopoda > Octopodidae > Octopus > Octopus bimaculoides. The sequence continues at coordinate 19,307,143 of NC_069004.1, forward strand.
TAATTTCACGAGCAGGCTGTTCCGTTGATCGGATCAACTGGAACCCTCAACGTCGTAAGCGACGGAGTGCCAACAACAACATATGGATATATATATGTAGGGAGAAGGATTTATGAATTCAATGTCTACTTTGATTCCTTTTGTTCCATATCCAAATATATCAGAGCCACTTTTCATAAAAGTACATTTGTTTTATAAAATTTAGACCAGGTTAAAAGAGGAAGTGCCAGATATCCATAGAAGACATTCCAGACTGATAACTTGATCTTATACAGATTAATACCAGTAGGGGAAATGTGGGGAAGAGAGAGACTTGCTGAGAGTTGCAGTTCTAGAAAAGCAGAACTGGGTAATGTCTGGTGTGATTTGACAAGTGAAAAATGAGACACAATAAAGCTGATGAAAGAGAAGTTAGAATGGTGTACATACACATATGTATGACACAGAACCAAGATATGAGGCACATTGCTATAGCAAGAAGACCTGCCCACTACAATCGAGATCCTAAAACCAAGGTGTCACATAAAAAGCACTGGTGTGGGTGCCGGTGCCACATAAAAAATACTGGTGCTGGTGACATGTAAAAAGCACCCAGTACACTCTGTGAAGTTGTTGGTGTTAGGAAGGGCATCCAGCTGTAGAAACCAAACCAAAACAGACTATGGAACCTGGTGTGGCTCCTGGCCTTAGCAGTTCCTATCGAGCCATCCAACCCAAGCCTGCAAGGAAAACAGATATTTCATTTCTGTCTACCAAATTCACTTGTAAGGTTTTGGTTAGTCTGGGACCATGTGATTGAAAAACCTGTGCTTTGTGAATGAAATTTTGAAAACAGAAACTGTAAAACTCTTGTCAGATGCATGTGCACATTCATGTGTGTGTTTGTGTGTGTGTGTGTGTGTGTGTGTGTGTGTGTAGTTGCATCTAATGAAAATACTAATGTGGTGCATAAGTATTGAGTTAGGCCACTTTATACCAACCAATAAACATCAATAAAACAAACACCAAATTAATCACAACGATCAATATAAACTAAAATCCCAGAAGACAGTGCACCAGCAAGGTCATAGTAAAAAGACTGAAACCAGTAAAAATATAGTATAATTGAGAACTAAGGGTCCTTCCTAAAATGCTGACTATTTCTTCTTACTATGAGACACTAGCAGATTTCCCTTTTCACCATTTACATTCTCCAAGCAGAGTAACTCCATTGATGTTCTGTTAAAGAACTTGACTGCTAAATACAATAAGGTACCAGTAATCTCAGTGACATAAACTTTGAGTAGTACTGGTATTTGGTACTAGTTGGTACATAATCAGAGCTGGTTATAAGCCAATTAAATTTGTTCGAAGTAGAGGACCTCGTGCACAAGAGAGAGCCAAGTGAAAGCCCCAAGCACACCCTCGAGAAGAGGATGCTATGATAAACTTTTAGTACATCATTGTGGCTAATGATAGAGCTTCAAAATTTCAACACTTTTTTGCTGGGACTGGTGTACTACATGAAGCATAAAACCTCAATCTTCAGCATTTGTAGGGAAGAAAGCCCTACTGACAATTCTCTAACTGGGCCCTCATACTTCTTAGTGCTGGCCCTGCACATACAAACAATTAAACCAATTAGATAGACATGTTCAAACTGGGCCCTGCACCAAGAGAGGGCCCCACACACACAACTGAACGGAAGAATGCTATGATGAATTTTTAGTATATCATTGTGGCTAATGGTTGAACCTCAAGCCCTCAACACTCTTTGGCTGGGACTGGTATACTACATGAAGCATAAAACATCAATCTTCAGCATTTGTAGGATAGAGGGCTCCAACTACAATTCTCTAATTGGGACCTGCACTTCCTAACACCATCCCTGTCAATATAGAATAAGCAGTTCCATCATGAGTTCCAGTCCTTGTTGTAGTATGGTGGCTTGTGTGCCTCACTGTCCATAAGAACTATGCCAGCAGATCACAAATTCCTTGTAGGGCCTCCCATGATGGACAGGTCAAAACACAGAGGCCAGACTAAAAGGGATCACTTCTTCCCAGAGGTAGAAAAGGGTTTATATAAGGGCAACATACCAACCTATAAAAATGCAAAGTTACAGATGCAGGCATGGCTGTGTGGTAAGAAGTTTGCTTCCCAGCTACACTAGTCCACAACTATCACATAATGTCAAGACAAGGAACCGTAGAATAATTCTGATGTACTCAATACTATTTACAATCAAGAATGAGAAAAATCAATACATTTGAAGAGTAAAGAATATTGTTGGATTTACAATTCCCACACTGGTATGAAATCACTGGTCATATAAAGTACTGACCCTTCCAATTCCAATAATATATATATAGACATACACACTCACATTGTAGACACTCAGTCAAGCACAAACACACGACAGGCTTTGATATAGTTTGTCTAATACAGTAGTTCTGACTGGGATCCATATGACCACTAGGAGTCTATTCAACATTTATGAGGGTCCGTAATAGTAAATTGGGGATCAACAGTAGTATTTTATTGGTCCATGAAAAATTTTGATTTAAATGTATTTGTTGGAAGAAACAGTTGGGTTTCTTTCTCTAACATTTTACATAGTTCAGCCTACACAAGTGAATGTATGATAAACAAAATAGGAATTTTTAAAAAAAGTATCTATAAAACTAGTTTTCAAACATTGAATAGCTATGAAGTTCCACTAGAACAAAATGGTAATCAAAGGAGTCCATAAAGAAAAAAAAAACAGTTGAGAACCACTGGTCAAATAAATTCCATTCACAAGGTATTGGTCCATTCTAGACAATGATAGAAGACATTATTTGCCCAAAGTGTTGTACAGAGGGATCAAACTTAGAACTGTAGTTACAGAGCAAACTTATTAACTACACAACCATATCTATTTGGTAAGAGAATATCAACCTATTTAGTATGTGCCATGCTGACTAATCAGGTCTTTTTTTATATTTTACATTTGTTTATCCATGAATGGGTTAGACAACTCTTCCCAAGCACAGCATCTAATCCCCTGTAACAGTCCTATGTCATAATCTTTACTGAAACCACCTTTCATCAGTTCTGTCCACATCTATCTTGGTTTTCCTCTGCCACAAGTTCTTCCCAAATGAATTGCTTGGCACTTTTTTGTCGTTCTCCATACGCATCACGTCATTCATATCAGATGAGTTTTTTTTGTTTTTTTTCTATCTCTCTCTTTCTCTCTTGCATACTACTTTTGATTCCTCTTGTACACAGTTTTTCTCTCAACTCATTTGTGCTCCATTGTGTTCATGCACACTAACAATTGTTCAACATAAACCCACAATTCTGAAAGTTTCAAACACTGCACAATTGTGTGCAGAACAGTTTAACTGTTCTGTTCACATCTTGGAGAAAGTGGGCAAACACAAAGAGCCATGCCTGGTGAGTTTATCCCAAAATGGTAAGGCTCCTCGGTAACATTGTCATGCCAGGGACTTTTGGAAACTGTCCATAGGCCCTGGCCCAAATGTTCTCCATGCTGTCTGAAGGTCTAACAAGTGATTCAGATTGAAGGAGACACGGACACACCAAGCAGTTCTGATTTAACAACTGAATGTTAAGTGATCATTCGTGTCTACTTTTCATATTGGTGGTTCTCATTGCAGTTGAATTAATTCAACTGGTGCAGGTACCAGGTTTCTCATGAAGACCCAAAACATCTCATGGCATAAATACAAGACCAATGCAGAGATTAATGGGACTCACTCTGTCCACCTCTACTACTATTGCTCAATACAAGCTAGGCTTTACTGGCCACTGACTGCTATTGTAGTGAACAACAAGACTTTAGATGTTTTATCTTAGAGATGTCCACACTCTAATAGAGAAAGACAACCACTCAGTTATATTGATGTTACTGGCAGACACACATATCATGAAATTGATGAGCTACCAAAACTAAAAAGAACCAGAGTTTCCTGCTGCAAAATTGTGAACTGTATCTCTGTTGTAAACATTTGAAGAAGAATTCGACTGCAATAACAATGACACAAGTTTTTTCAAGTCTCTTTGGTAAATAAGCATTTCATCTGATACAAGTAGGCACTGACTGGATAGAACTATTGTTAAATATGTTCCAGCCATAACCATCCTGTCTTTTTGTACAGAACGAGACAATTGAGCATGGCTGTTTGGCTGCTGGTGATTCGGCATGGCTGAGAGGATCCAGAATCTGATTTGGTGACAATACTTTTTGGTACCGTAGGCAAGCATATGCTTTCACACAAACACACAGGTGTACATGCATAGAAATGCACACATACAGGTAAAAGAGAAATATGTTCATACACATAAACAGAGAGAATGGATGGGAGAGAAACAATAGAATGTCTAATGACAAATAAGTGAGCATTGAATCAGTGACACTAAATAAGCAGAGCTAAAACATCTGATAATCCTTTTTATGGACCCATGACAACATTGTGTTGCTTCATTTTCTAAGATAGTGCCATTTGATAGAGCTTTGACTTATTACAAGCAGGTCAAGCAACTGTATAGAACCTCTCTTTTTGTCATATACATGTTAAATTCATTGTGTATATAATGTCAGAATTACATTAACCCTTTTTTGTTACCAAATTTCTACTGAAATGCATGGCTTTTCATCATCATCATCATTTAATGTCCGTCTTCCATTACTTTTGTTACAATTAATTTTTTTAAATAATGAAGAATTTTTGTAAAATAACATTGTCATTATCAAACTGAGTATGGACCATAAATTAACACAGAAATTTCAATGAAAAGTTTCAGATTACTTTTAAAACAGTAAGTTTAAATCACAGAACCAAGGGCAGTCTCAAGCAACTTGTAATCAAAACAGTTATATAATGCTGTTAGATACAAAATATTAATTCTTTTTCAACTATGTAAATATTGATCTCTATCATGTTATGTCAATCAATAAGTTTTATTTGGAGAAAAATAAAGACAAAAAAAAAACAAAACAAAGACATCACTTTTGAAACAGATGGCGATACACATTGAGATATTAAATAGAAGAGACACGTATGAAATTTGAGGCATATCCCAACACCCATTCAGTTATATAACTGGCAGAATTATTTCACTGAATATCCACCAAATGGTTAACAAATGAATAACTAGAATAAAAATTTCCTATACCTATCTATATGGTAGCTGAATGTATTTTATAACCCCAACTATTATAATTATGTACATGGTGAGAACCTGGGTACATTTTGTACAACTAATAAATACACATATGGAGTCAGTATTTGCACATTCAATTTCAACCACCAAAAGCTGCAGATAAGTTCTGATCTTTGTAGATCTTATATATATATATATATATATATATATATATAGGCACAAGCATAGCTGTGTGGTGAGAAGCTTGTTTCCCAACCACACGGCACCTTGGGCAAGCATCTACTATAGTCTTGGGCTGACCAAAGCTTTGTCAATGGATTTGGCAGACAGAAACTGAAAGATGTCC
>NC_069004.1:19312759-19315248 GCF_001194135.2 Octopus bimaculoides
GTGTGTGTGTGTGTGTGTGTGTGTGTGTGTGTGTGTGTGCGCGTGCGCGCGCATGTCTTTGTGTATGTTTGTCCCCACTAACACTAGTTGATAACCGATGCTGGTGTGTTTCTGGCTCTGTAACCTAGTGGTTCAGCATAAGCGACTGATAGAATAATTACCAGGCTTTAAAAAAAGAACAAGTACTGTTCTTGAATCACACAACTAAAAATTCCTCAAGGCAGAGCTCCAGCATGGCTGCAGTTTTATGACTAAAACACACAAAAAAACAGAAGCACACTGATGTTGCACATGCAGCAAAGATTGCTAGCTTCATTTCTTTCTAGTCTTCACACGACCTCTGCATTCACAAACCAAGTTTCACAACTTCATAGCATTGCCGTTCATACACAAGCATTATATAATCTGTCTTTCAGAATGAAAGACAGCCCTTTCGTTATCAACAGAGTTAATAATTCTCTGAACTTTCTCCAGCCAGTTCTTATTCTAGCAACAATACTTTCAGCATATCCACCACCACCAACAACAACAACCCCTGCTAATTAGTTTTCCTTGGTCACCGAGACTCTCTACTTACTAGTATTGAGGACACAGTATGAAATTTCTATAAACACCTCTTTTACACATCAATCGAGGCCATTTATACAAAGGGATTAGTGTTCTGCCTGTTTCGCTGTTAACTAGCGGTGAATGCTGACCTCAAAATGTTGAGCTTCATTGGAGGAGACGACAAGGAACCAAGATGAACAGAGATATACTGTGCTTAAGAATATCCATCTATCTCAGCATAAATGATGTCCAGTTAAGCCTTGCCCGCATCTCATCTTTTAACACCCATCCCTCCATCAATCTTGTAACTTTAATACTACTCACTCAGATGCTGTAAATGACACCATCCCCCTACACTATCCCTATTACTGTTACTTATCACATCTCTGACTCCTTTTTCCTTCACTTCCCCTCTCCCAAACTGATATTCCCTGTGTCTACTTCTAACCCTGCAGAATTCAGATTACTCAGTCAAATGCAATACTTATTTATTCACATTGTCTTGAATTAATCATGCATTATCCCATAACTTCCAGATTTCAATGATATGACTTTATTTTCAAAATGACATTGTATGGTAGGTGTGAGAAGTCAGATCTGGCCAGGTAGAATGTTTTGAACCGATATGGCTAGTTTTAAATACTAAAAGGTTAACCATCATCTCTCATCTCCCACATTCTTTTCCACTCTAGCACACTTATCTACCAGTTCATCTTTTCTGCTTCTCTATCCCTATTATATCTCTTATATTCACCTTGTTTCCTTGGCAAGAGTCTTCTATAAGTTTGGTTTACCAAAGCCTGGTGAGTGGATTCAGTAGGCAGAACATGAAAGAAGCCTGTCGCGCGCACGTGTGAGTATGCACATATTGGTCTCTTTGTCTTGACATCACATGACAGTTGTAAGTGATGTCCTTTGTTTCTAATCTCCCATGATGTCTGGTCACGGGGATATATTACTTTGCTTGCTTAAAGGTGAGGGTTGGAAACAGAAAGGGCATCCAGCCATAGAACATCCACAACAAATTCCATCCAAACCATGCAACCATGAAAAAGTCTATGTTAACACGACAATGATATTGATGATGTGGTCAAGTACTTGAATTAACTACAATACCAACAGGTATGGTGAGCATTATTTACATTATTTACATTATTTACATTTGACAGATATATGTCTTGTCTTCTCTTGTTTGTTGTTAACACAACGTTTCGGCTTAGGAATGAGGACCCAGGTTCAAAATTTCCCTAAGATACCTGATGAAGGCTGGAGGGTATATCAGCCGAAACGTTGTGTTAACAACAAACAAGATGAGGACAAATATCCGTCTAATGTAAATAACGTACATAATTCCTCATCTCTTAAATATAGAACAGGTATGGTGAGTATTTGAATATATTTTTGCACTACTAACAACCATAACCACCAATATTAGAAAGAAATTCACGTTGCTATGTAGCTTTGCTTATGTGCACATATATTAATTGCATTTTCCACTACAAACTATTATAGTCACCAACACCTCAAACAAATCTTGTTGCTATGTAACTACACAATGTAAACATATTCGCAATGGATGTATAACTAATTTCATTTTGCATACAACCTGTATTTCTACTGAGTAATATATAATGCATTGTACATGATTTTTTGTATAAATCGTAACTGTCCATATATACACAATCAAAATAATTACTAGAAGAGCAAAAATTTCAAAATAATAAAAAGAGTATTTTCTAATTTGCTTAGTAATCAGTGATAGAACTTGTATATTCTGGTTTCATCAGCCTAGAATAATGAAAAACATTATCGTTGTATATAATTAAATAAAAACTTCTTGAGAACCTTTCAGTTTTAAATAATAATCTATCAATACTGTAATTTAAACAATTCAGTTACTGGTTTATTATTTGGATAAAAGATCATACGTGTGTAATGGG
>NC_069004.1:19315379-19323501 GCF_001194135.2 Octopus bimaculoides
TTAGTGAACAAACTAAACACAAACAAATTGCTGAGGTGAATTACTCAGAGACTCCATCTGCACAAAAACACAATAGTTAAGTTACTATTAACATATTGAGTTAGTATTGATTAGTTTATTATTTAACCAAAACTTTCACAATTAAGAAGCTTTCATTTAATTATATAAAGTAAATGGTTCTCAAATGTTTCTCACCATTCAAGATTAAAGAAGCCAAAACATACAAATTTTATCACTGATTGCTATGAAACGTTAGCACACCAGACAAAATGTTTAGAGGCATTTCCTGTTTTTACATTCTGGGTTCAAATTCTGCTGAGGTCAACTTTGCCTTTCATCTTTTCAGAATCAATGAAGTGAGGACCAATCAAGCACTGAAGTCAACGTAATCAACTAGCCCCCCCCCCTCCCCCAAAATTGCAGGCCTTGTGCCTATAGCAGAAAGGATTATTTTGAAACTTTGCACTTCTTGTAATTATTTTGGTTCTTTACTTAAATAGTTATGGTTTGTACAAAATTTGAAATATACAATGGAAGCAGATCTGTAATGAAAAAAACTATGCTTCTTCCTTAAAGGAAGAAGCATGGAGTTTTTTTCATTACAGATCGAAGCCCAGAGTTTCCCCTAGGGAGTCGTCACACTTGGCCTCTACCGACCCTCTACAGACTGACGAGGTGGAACCCCCACCGCTAGCTGATCTGATGTTTTGGAAGTGATAAAAATATACTGCAAAGCTGCAAAAACAGAGAAATACATATCTGTCAATCTCACAGTCACTTCTGATGTGATCTTGTTTTGCCTAACCCTGAAGTATCTTTTATTCGTTTCAGTCATTAGACTATAGCCATGCTGGGGCACCAACTTCAAAGTGATTTTTTTTCTCAAGATTATTCCACACATCTTCAAAAGAGCAGAACTAGGAGGCAGTTCACTGGCACGGAATTTTAAAAAAAGTTCAGTTTGTCACTCAGCATTGTTTTGATAGGTGCGTCAACACACACACACACACGCTTTCTACAGTTTCCAACTAACAAATATGTTTACCAGGCACTGACCAGCCTGGGGCTACAATAAAAGACACTCAACCCAAAGTGCCATGCGATGGGACTGAACTGGAGACCATGTGATTAAGAAGCAGATTCTCGGCCACACATGTGTGTTTATACTTGTCTCATAACTTAGCAATTTTATAAAGAGGCTATAGAAGCTGTACTCTCCTCAAAAATAAGTAATGGGTTTGTATGATCATCTAAACCCTTGAAGTCCTTGCCCAACAAGACGATTCCCCAATAACAGAAACCAGTGAAAATAATCAACCTATCCCTCCCCTGAAATTGCTGGTCTTGTGCCAAAATTTGAAAGCACCATTATTATCATTACTACTACTGAGTGAGAGAGCAGTGTATGTCATCAAAGTGACACTGGGGTAAAATATACAAAGCCCAGTATACCCATCATGACTACCCAACTGATAAGGGTACACATGCATCACAACCACATGTGCATGACATGGTGATCTCATTTCAAGATAAACAGTACATGACCTTGCAGGTGGAGCTCAATTAAAATTTTCTTCAACTGGAGTAGCCCATCTTGTTCAAAAGGTCCCTGAATAAGGGTTAAGGATGTCAAACAAAACACCAATGTTTCCAGAAGTGTATTACCCAAAACCCAAAGAATTCCATTCAATACATAGCTATGATGCTCCACCACTACATCTGCTCATGATCAGAGATGCACATATCATCAAACACCAAGGAACATGCTCAACTGGTTATGGTCAAACAACTGACAAACAAACCAGTGGTATTGAGCAGAATATTTGCTGCAGACCATCTCTTTTATACCAAGGCAAAACAATGTACATGATAACACTTCCAATCAGCTCAGATCAGAAGCCATGAGAGCCACTGCCTGATTATTATCATCTTAAAGCAGTGAGATGGCAGAATTGTATGTAGGGCAAAATGCTTAGTGGCATTTTGTCTGTTCAAATGCCACCGGAGTCAACTTAGCCTTTCATCCTTTGGGATCAATAAATTTGAGCCAAAATTTGAAACCACCACCATTATTATTATTATTATTATTATTATTAAGGTGGTGAGCTAGAAGAGTCGTTAGCATGCCAGGCAACATGCTTAGCGGCATTTCGTCCATCCTTACATTCTGAGTTAAAATTCTGCCAGAGTCGACTTTGCCTTTCATCCTTTTGGGGTCGATAAAATAAATACTAGTTACACACTGGGTTAAATGTAATTGACTTTCTCCCTCCCTCAAAATTTCAGGCCTTGTGCCTAAATGTTTTTGCAAGTCATTTTCAGGTCTTAGTCTATCAACAAAAAGATCTTTAACTCTGAAACATTTGATAACAACAAACATTTGATAACAACAAACATTTGATAACAACAAACTTCACATAGTCATCTTTCGAAACATGTCTGGTTTAGATATTTACTTTATCAACATCATCATTCTTTAACATCCGTTTTCCATGCTGACAAGGTTTGACCAGAACTAGCAAGCAAGAGTGCTTCACCAGGCTTCAGTCCGATTTGGCTTGGATTCTACGACTGGATGCCCTTCTTTACACCAACCACTTATCAGTGTGTGCTGGGTGCTTTTAACATGGCACTGGTACTTAACTTCATTTGGAAACATGTCTTTACCAGGATAGGATGCATTCGTGTGAGATTACAGGTATACTCTTCTATTAAAGGATTTGTAAAAAGCGATTTATTTCGACCCTGTTCATGTGCAACTGAAGTATTTTCTTTGAATAGATTTAATAAAAAAAAAGAAAGAAAAAGCAGTAATGTCATTCATTATAAAAACAAATCAGCTTCTCGTGAAAATAAACAACTCAATTTGTATACATACCTGATAGGTCGTTCAATACGTGGTGGGTGTTGTGCGCCATAAACTGGCTTGATACTAAAAAAGCGAAAGAAGGAAAAATTTCAGTAATTCATAACTCAGTGTTCAGCAATAAAACCCATTTAACAATTTCACAATAAAAATTTTCAAACTATATTTATTATTTACATTTACATGACCAATGTGTTTGTTTTGTAACGATAAGAAAGAGATATAAGGTGTTAGTAAAGAAGCCTGGGTGGTATTAGAGCAGGAAAACAAGGTTGAAAGTCAGGTAAGGTTTCAAAGCTTAATTGGATTCTTGGTCCTGTATTTTGAAGATGTTGTTCCGATAACCAACAGCTGTGAAGCTGCGGTTTAATAAAAGCGTTTGATTACTTCAGCCTTTCCAAGTGATAGCACCCCTAAAATAATACACTTTAATCTGTATCATCTTGATTTAGCATAAAAGGGTGAGGTGGGTTATTTTTAAGACAATGGTTTAATACCTGTAGTAGAAAAAATAAAATAAAATTGCTGTCCATCAGCTAGGAATTTGCTAGGCTTTTCAATTTCCAAATAACAATGATTTTCGAAATTGTGATCAAGAGTTAGCTTTGCTATGCAGGAGAATGATAAACCAAGAGGCTGTCATGCCTTTCTGAAAGGCATCAGAGAAAGAAAGAAATAGATGCACAAAATAAGGTCATAAACTGGCTTTCAAAAGACGGATGACTGTTTTGAATGTCAAAAGTTTAAAGCAAATGAAATTTAGTAAATCGTCCAGAAATTAAACTGGGTAAAATAAAGTAACATATATGTCAATGCCAAAACCCATGGGAAGGAAACTTTGATTTCAATGAGGTGAAAATATGATTAAATATATTTACATATATCAAGAATTTGTTTGTGGAAGATGTGAGCAAGGAGCTGGAGAGCTGATGGAACCAGTGAAAATGCTATGTGATGAGGTGGAAACAGTAAGAGGGTTTTGTTATTTGAGAGATAGGGTAGGTGTAAATGACGGATGTGAAGCAGATGTGACAGCAAGAGCGAGACTTGGCTGGGTGAAGTTCAGGGAATGTGGAGTGTTTTTATAGAGGGAAAAGATTCTCATTAAAGATGAAAGGAAGGGTCAATAAGAGTTGTTTGAGAGCTGCAAGGCTGAATGGGAGTGAGACATGGTGTCAGAGGGAGAGAGAGATGGTAATCTTGAAAAAGACAGAGAGCAATGGTGAGAGAAATGTGTGGGATGAAGCTGTTTGATAAGAGGAGGACTGAGGACTTGATGGGGATGCTGGGGTTGGAGGAATTGGTGGAATGGTTGGTAAGGGCAAATGGAGTGATGTGTTATGGGCATGTGCTGAGGAGGGATGAAGAGCATGTTCTGAGGAGGGTGATTGTGCTTGAGGTAAATGGAGCAAGAAAGTGAGGTAGACCAAGGAAAAGGACAAGATTGGGAGGGTTGGTTTGAAAAAGAAGACACTCAAAACCGGGTTGCTACAGCATGGATGTAGATCCGGCCACGCCTGTTAACGGGGACAAAACCCAGATTTAAAACAATGGATAATGATGATGATGAAATTTAATTTAATAGACCCACGTGTTGTGTGTTGCTTGAAATAACTTTCAAAGATATTCATACAATATTGGCGCCAATAGGTATTCTAAATAGAATACAAATTTGACAAAATATGTATCAAATCATCACCATCATCATCATCCAGATGAGTGGCTGATAAAGAGCAATGCAACTCATCCAGGACAGATGTCCCAATCAGTATGATGCAGCATGAATATCTAGCCAGGCTTTTAGTCACATTGGTCTTTCACTAGCTGAAACACCTGCACATTCCATGACTACAGATAATAGCAGTAGTTTGCTAACTAAACTGGTTGATCCTGGCCATTGTCAGCATCTGGTGATATTCACCATTGATTCAATGAATTCATTTGCCAAAATAGTTGTACCAGAGACACATTATAATCATTGTAGTTTCAATGAGGATTAAGATTGTTATAGAAATTACTTTATAAAGGAGGCTTTGGTCAGTCAAATGAAACACAGTGGGCTGATGCTAGTTTAGTTGAATTTTTCCTCTCAGTGGGCATGGCTGTGTGGTAAGAAGTTTGCTTCCCAACCACATAGTTTTGGGTTCACTCCCACTACGTGGCACCTTGAGCAAGTGTCTTCTATTATAGCCTCAGACCAACCAAAACATTATGAGCAGATTTGGTAGACAGAAACTGAAAGAAGCCCATCAGATATAAATGTGTGTGCGTGTGTCTTTGTGTCTGTCCCCCACCACTGCTTGACAACCAGTGTTGGTGTGTTTACATCCCCGTAACTTAGCAGTTCAGCAAAGAGACCAATGGAATAAGTACCAGGCTTAAAAAGAAAACAAGTACTGGGGCTGATTAGTTCAACTAAAATTCCTCGAGGTGGTGCCCCAGCATGGCCAGTCTGATGACTGAAACAAGGAAAAGACAAAAGATATCCCACTGTACTGGTTTAGACGAGTGCTGATGTTGTATGGTATATATGCTGCAAGTAGATTTTTCTGCAAACAGAAGTTATGATAATTAAAATTTCCAATTAGAGTCGATTATTTTTCAATACCACATAGAAAATAAAGAATTTAGGCAGAGAAGGATTATCAAGCAGATTTTACAAGCTACACCTTCTCCAGCAACTTGAAATTATCACAATCTCATTTAACAGCTTTCACTTTGATGGTGATGATCAGTGCTTCTCAACAGGGGTTCATACAAGATTTTGTAATTAAAATTCATGTGCAATAAATTGGTTATACTTCTACAATGCCCAAAACAGGCATGGCTGTATGTTAAGAAGTTTGTTTCCCAACCACGTAGCTCCAGGTTCCAGTCCCACTGCATGGTACCTCAGGCAAGTGTCTTCTACAATAGCCTCACGCTGACCAAAGCCTTGTGAGTGGATTTGGTAAACAGAAACTGAAAGAAGCCCATCATGTGTGTGTGTGTGTGTGTGTGTGTGTGTGTGTGTGTGTGTATGAACTACTAACAACACACCATAACAACAACATCCTCTAGCTTGCAGTGAAATGTTAATCTTATAACTTTGAAGTCTATTACGTCACCTGATGAGGCTCCTTTGCACTGTGAGATGCATCTGATGCAATTATATCATTCCCCACTCACTCGGGAGTAGTGCAGTAGGCAGCCAAAACAATCGTTGTGCTAAATAAAGCTTCCAGTTACACTCTGTCTTCTGTATCAGTCATTTAGAATATATATGTGTGTGTGTGTATGTGTGTGTGTGTTTGTCCCCCACCACAGTTTGACAACTGGTGTTGGTGTGTTTACATCCCTGTAACTGAGCAGTTCAGCAAAAAGAGACTAATAGCATAAGTACTAGCTTTAAAAAAAAGTCCTGGGGTCAATTTGACTAAAACCCTTCAAGTTAGCGTTCCAGCATGGCTGCAGTCAAATGACTGAAATAAGTAAATTATAAAAAAATGAGACAATTCCTAAAAACATCTAATTATAAAAATATAAGATTCTTTAAAACATTGACTGGCTATGGAGGTCCACAGGAGTAAAATGGGAATCAAAAGGGGTCCAAATGTTTGAGAATCACTGATGATAATGGTTGTCATCAGTGTCGTCATCACTCCTACCTAACACAGGCAAAAGGCCATAAATTTGGGAGTAGAGAAACAATTAAATTTGACCTCAAATACTTATTTTAGTGAGCAAAGATGGATAATAGGCAAAGTCAATCTCAGCGAGGTTTGAACTTGGAATAAAAAGCACCAAAATAAATACTACAAAGCATGTTGCTTGATGTTCGTGACAACAATTTCTCAATTAGGCACAAGACCTCAATTCTTGGAGAAGATTGTTGATGATACTAACCCATACTAATTGAAAGGTACTTATTTTACCAACCCCAAAAAGATGAAAGACAAAGTCAACATAGTCACGCACCTTAACTTTTACTTGACTAACATTTCATCCAGATGAATGAAAGGTGAAGCTGACCTCAGCAGGATTTGAACTCAGAATGTAAAAGCATGCGAGTAAATAATACAAGCTTTTTATCCACAGCTCTACCAATTCTGCTAATCCACCAAGAATAACACAGGCATAATGTGAGAAATTCAGTAAAGGAGGTGGGGTAGTCAATCACATTACCTCTACTAACATTAGTAAGTTGTTCCAGAGACACAAGGCCAGAATCTGGGAGGGAGGGGCAGTTGATCATATCTGCACTAGTACTTGACTGTTAATTTTTACATGTCACCAACACTCGCCAGGCCCACAATTTCAAGTAGTTTGAGGCTATGTAGTTAGTATTTAAATGTTTTGTGGCTACTACTAACAATATACACATACATAGTCAATACTTTAATGTATTTCAACACTATTAACTTTTCGTAAATATGTGATCAGTATTTGAATATATTTTGAGTACTTCTATTATTCGCCAATATCTGAAAAAAAAAAATTCTTGTTATATATATCTATGAACATCAACATATTTTTCTACATGTGTAGTTGGTAGTTCAATGTATTTTGCACAGTTATTATAAGCACCAATATCTGAAAATAAATTGTGTTGCTGACAACATTTGAGTATGAACCTGTTTCTGTTGCCTTTCATTTAATGGTTAACTGATTTTATTTCTTGTACAACCTGTTGCTTCATTATTATATATATCTCAATAACTTGTGGCAAAAAAAGAAAAGGGAAAATTTTAAAACAAAATTTTAAAAAAGCAAGAAGAAATTCTATTTTGGTAAGCTGTCACTGATAAAAGAAACTTCAGTTTCTCAGCTTGTAGTAGCTTCTGAGAGACTATGGTGGTTTACAAGTCAACCAACCAAACTGATAAAAACAGACATTTTCTTATTTTTTATAGTTGTCTTTTTTTTATAGTAGTAGTTTTTTTTTTTTGGTTCAACAGAAATGTGATCAAAAGCATCCCACTGAGAACCGCTGTCATCTGGTGCATCTAGGATTACATTATCCAATGTGCTCTCCCCAACTTTTATATTTTATCTTATGTTATTTTACACATATGGTTGTGTGATTAAGAAGCTCACTTTGTAATCATGTGGTTTTGGGTTCCAACCCACTGCAATGTACCTTGGGCAAGTGTCTGTTACTATAGCCCCAGGTCAACCACAGCCTTGTAAGTGGATTTAGTAGATAGAAACTGTGGGTAAGCCCGTTGTGTGTGTGTGTGTGTGTGTGTGTGTGTGTGTGTGTGTGTGTGTGTGTGT
>NC_069004.1:19323511-19331265 GCF_001194135.2 Octopus bimaculoides
GTGTGTGTGTGTATATATATATATAGTGTGTGTGTGTGTGTGTGTGTGTGTGTGTGCCTCCCACTGCTTGACAAGTGGTGTCAATTTGTTTACATTCCAGTAACTTAGAAGTTTCAACAAAAGAAATTGACAGAATAAGTACCAGATTTAAAGCATAAGAACAAGTGTTGATTTGTTCAACTAAACCCTTCAAAGTGGTGCCCCAGCATGGCTGCAGAGCAATGACTGAAACAAGTGAAAGATAAGAGACAAGACAGTGAGATTTGAGAGAAATTTGACTGCTATTTCTAACAGACTGAATAATTATGTACATCTTTTTTTTTTTTTTTTAGAACATGGTTTTAATTTTAGTAGGTAAATGTGCTAGCTTGAGGAACACATGATAGCACTACAATATAACAATAGTGATATTATGTTAATGATTATATATAGAGATACCACATATTTAATGATGTAGAAGGACATTTAAAACACAGAAATTTGCCATAACATGCCCCCTACACACAAGCACATCTTACAAGCACAAAGCGACATACACACATCAACTGTCGACCTCTAATCACAACCTCATCTATCGTTCATATCAGTAGCGTTTTTCACCATTCTAAGTGTGACCATTTAACACTGCTGGGTGGAGATTTTCTAAAAATAAATTCCTGTAAAAAGATGTCAGTAAAACCAGTCACAAACACTGGATGTGAACATCATTTTGAAGTCGTATTTTCAACACAGAACCAGAAACCAAGAAATCAGCCCAAACTTTGGTAACATGCAATATGAAACTCCACAACTATTCAGTGTGTGTGTTTGTACACGGATGTGAAATATTACCTACTTTTCATGAACTACAGGGGCTCATGAAACTTAAGGTTCGATCAAGATTAAGGAAGGAAGAGAAAATAATAAGTTTCTCTTCCCTTCTATATATATCTATGTCTGTCGAGCTGTCAATCAATTCATCCATCCATCCACCCAACCACTCAATTATTTATTTATCTGGCAATAATCAACTGAGGGGAAAATTCTCAAAATCTGATATCTTTTCCCAAGTCAAGTGTTTTTGTGTGTGAGTGTGTGCATGTGAGAGAGAGAGAACAAGCATGTGTGAATGTGTGTGTGTGTGTGTGTGTGTGTGTGAGAGAGAGAGAAAGAGAGAACAAGCATGTGTGAATGTGTGAGCGAGAGAGAGAAAGAGAACATATATGAATGTGTGTGTGTGTAAGTCAACATGTGTGTGTTTGAAACAAAAACAATAAACCTTCATCACAAAAATTCTATAGATTTTTAATGGGTTTTCTTTTACAAATTCATTGCTATTTTTAATTCACAAATAATTCATTGCTATTCTCTGAACAGTTTAGCAGGAACAACTTGTACCATAACTAAAACACCCACACAATACATGTAATGTTAATGGCATGCAGGAATTCTGTTGAACAGCCTAGAAATATCACTGCAAATATCTTTATATCTACAGGGTATAGTCTTAAGTTTTCAAAACAAAGTGGACTTCAGTTTTCAATCCATATTGAGCATTACACACAGAAACACAATGCCTTGACAATGAAATTTAGTGGATGGAAACCTATAAAGAAAGTCATCCTATATATGTCTGCGTGCATGCTTGTGTATATGTGTGTGCGTGTGTATAAGTGTATCCATTCATGTCTACTCATGTAAGGCAATATTTATTCGTTCGTGTCAAACAAAACAAATTGCTGATTCAATAAACACTGACCTACAAAACTATGCATCAGACTGAAATAAGTATTGAGGGAGGAAAGAACCTCCTTGGAAAGGCAGTGCACCAGGGTGGTCCCAGTCAAATGACTGGGACCAACAAAAGAATAACAGAATAATATAAATACACACACACACAAATACATATCTACACATACATACATACATACATACATACATACATACATACATACATACACACACACACACACATACATACATACATACATACATACATACATACACGTAGATACATGCACATGACTTTTATAAAACATTGCAGCTTTATATTTGTCTGAAAGTGTAAGCTTGACTGAACTGTACCATCATACTAGAACAACACTACAACAAAATGTTATCAAGAGAAAACAAAAGAACAGAAGATCAACTGCTCCATCGTTGTACCACAAGTGGATGGATTTCATTGTCAGTAATAATAAATAAAATTAACTTTCAATAAAACTGAATAGGATTAATAAGAATAAAATCCCCAAAAATGCAACAACCTAAAGTGTTATTAGTAGCAGTAATACAAAGAGATACTAATGTTAAACAAGGTACAGAAAGCAAGAAACTTGAACCAAAGCTGTTAGTAGTAGAGATTAAGCGGATTTACAACAAGGGAGACATGGAATAAGGCAGAGGACTTCAAAAAGTGGATTTGGGGAAAATAAAGATACAGGAGTTCATCAAATAAATTTCAGACAGAGAGAGAAGTGATATTTTCCACATTTTACATTTGAAACAATACAATTTTTAAAAAAATAAGGTTTGTAAAAAAAAAAAATAAAAAATAAAAAAAAAACATTGTAGGACAAAAATATTTTGATTTATGATTTTGTTGTTTTTAGAAAAAATTCTATAATATTGAACACATTAGTGATTAACTCAAAACAACTTTTTGGGGATTGGGGATAACCATTTTCAAAACTAGGTACAAACTAGTAAACATCACTATGGTAGCCTTGTGCTACAACAAAACTTAAAACTATTCAATATTGCTACAGAGCTGCAAAATTTCTAAAACCAAGAACAATTTTTTTTTCTTTATCATTAAGGTCTTGCAATCATAAAGTTGTGAGTTCATTTCCTGGACAAGGTAATGTGTGTTGTGATCTTGAGCAAGGTACTTCATGTTACATGCTGCTTCAATCTACTCAGTTATAAATGAATAGCAGTTGAATGCTGATGTAGCTCTCATTATTCCCATATGCCATTCTCTGGATGTGCTGCTGGGTCAAAAATGGGAAGGCTGAGAGGGTGTCTGTGTGTCAGTTAGCAACTACACTGATACTAAAAGTATTTAGCAAAAGCATTGTACATATTACTAAGTTATACTCATTCACAAGAAACAGCTGACTGTACAATAATATTACAGCAATGATAACTGTAATAAGGAGTACAGATGTACAAATTTAGAATGCTTTTGCTCTAAGCCAGGCGTCCCCAACCATTTTTTGCCTATGGACTCCTTTGATTCCTATTTTATTTGGATGGACCCTCATAGCCATTCACTGTTTAAAAAAAAGATCCTTCTGAATTTTTATAATTAACTATTATTGGAAATTGCATTTTAAAAAAATGTTGTGCATTGTAAAAGTATAAGCAATTTATTGCAGATAAATTTTAACAAAATTTTATGAGGACCTCAAAGAGCCATATGGACCCTGGTTGAGAACCACTGGTCTAAGCAATGCCACATACTTTCGTCTGTGCCCCAGCTACTTTATTAGCTCATACAAACATCTACCATTTTCAGGGTTCTGCCTCTCCACAATGCAAGAGCTGTTGATAGCAACATATTTTGATGCAGGCAGAGACTCAGAGACAGCATCAACTTAAACACCAGGACTCTGTGTGTGTGTGTGTGCGCGCGTGCGCGTGTGTGCCTATATCACCTTCCTTTAACAGCCACTTGTCCATGCTTGTATGGGTCAGATGGAATTTATTGTGACAGATCTCCAATGGCCAGATGCTCATTTGCAACCATGTCACTAACACACACACACACATATATATACAGCAGACTAGGACATATATATTTAGCAGTGTGTGTGTGTGTGTGCGTGCGTGTGTGTATATATATATACACGCACATGTATATACACAGACACATATGTATGATTTTATTTACGTGTGTGTGTGTGTGTGTGTGTGTGTAAATATTGCATTGTGGGTTGATGCAGTATGCCAAACGCAGATGGTTCAAACCACTTATAAACAAATCATTTGTCACTTAAAAAACAATGTAGAAGAAACAAGCAAATGAGTTAACAATGTAAATATTCTTGTTGCTAACTTTAAATTATAAAACATTATAGAGCAAGTACTTTTGAATTACATTTCCTTTTCAGATAGACTGGTATGTTGAGTTAATATTGACAACTGAAAGTTGTAAATGTTGGACACATAACCCTGTACTTTCACCCCCAACCTATCTCTTCCCTACTTCCTGCAGTCAGCATTAGCTCCCTAAACGGTTTCAGCAATCTTCAGATTCAATGACTCTTGAGGCTTCAGCAAAATCTCAATTGTTAGATATTAAAAAACTGCCTCTGGTAGTGTTTTGAAGCATCATTCTGTTATTCTTATTAGTAGTTGCCCCTTTTTGTTGAGCCATGGTAACAGGGCAGCTGGTGAACCACAGTGGAAAGAACAGCCAAGGCAGTTTTCTTGTTTGTGGCTCTCTGCTCCCAAAGGGACAGCCACTAAGCTGGTACTTTTGTAGTCATTGTTAGGCAATGACTACAACTACTGCCTAAATAACATCATCTTAATATTATGACAAGTTCAGATCCTTTTAAGCAGCTCCTTTATCTATTCTCCACCTGCTCCTAATAACAGAGTACACCAATATAGATCCCATCCTTATCAATCCTTTTCATCTGCTACAGATCCTGAAGTACTGTGTGTCCATCCCATAGCTAGTGCAATGAGGCTAAGCACTTGAGATCCAAAAAACCTTCAGGCTGATATCTGCTAGCTACTACAAACAGTGTTTTGTGAGGCAAATGTACTTCATGCCAGAGAGAGAGATCTAGAGGGGAGAGGAATAAGTTAAAACCATGGGTTATCACTGTTAATCTAACACTATAGACATGGGCTAAAATTGTTGGTTACTGAGCACCAGATGTTTTCATTAAACATTAAGTTTTGCTGAGAAAAAAATAAAGTTTCTTAGGTGTATGTGTTGGGGTGTGGGTTAGATTCTTTAAGATCTAACCTTGGTCCTTATGTTACTCTTCCAAACTATCCAGCCATCACTTATAATTCTGCTGCATTGCAACAATACTTTACTCAGTGCTTTGTCAGGATGTAACAAATGGAAAGTAAACACAGACTCTAAATCAGTGGTTCTCAACCATTTTTTTTTTTTTTTTTGCCCATAGACCCCTTCGATCCCTATTCTACTCTGGTGGATCCTCGTAGATGTTTAAAAATCCTATTATACTTCAATAATTAAATGTTTTTAGGAATTGTATAAAAAAATATTAAAATATTTTGTGAATTGTAGAAGTATAACTAATCTATTGCAAATAAATTTTAACAATGAATTTTTATATGGACCCCCAAGGAGCATAGAGACCCCGGTTGAGAACCACTACTCTAAATGATATCAAAGTTAATATCAATATCTGGAAGCTATTCCACAAAACAAAATGGGTCAGGTAAAATAAAGTGCTTTGTTGTGATAAATAACAAAAAACTAGCAGGACTAAGAAATATGAACCCAAGACTTAGGTCTTATACCTAACATATAAACATTAATCCATTGTCTTAGAACTAAGATTTACCATGGACTGAAGTTAACTGGCTGCCAGTTTCCTGGCTCAAGAACCAACAACTTGCCCTCCTATGATCAGTACTACTTTGTGGCCATATCCAAGATATACAAAAGCTATTGGTGAAGTCTTAGTGGATTTTGATAGAAGACTGAAGAAGATACAACACACCAATGTATAACTGGTGATTCATTTCTTGGCAGTACTGAATTTGAATTCTCTCTTGAGAGAGAGAGAGGAGCAAGGAAGAGACAGGCAGAGAGGGGGCGAGGAAGAGAGCCAGACAGAGAGGGAGGGAGGGGAGGGAGAAAATGGTAGATTCTGCCAGGCTAACTAGCTCTAGTCAGGCAATCTTTTATGAGAAGCAAGCTGCATGAGATTTGGCTCATCTTCAGGTGGGCCACACTACTAAAAAACTTCAACATTATTCTTCATCAGGTGCGCCATTCAGAAAGTCCCACAGGCAACAGTTTACTTGTGACTGTTCTAACTGATAACGAGCTCTATAAGCCACTTGGTTTGTAAGGACACTGCTAACTAGAGGATTGTTTAAGGCAAGTCAACTTGACAAAGCACGAAGCTCAACACTTCTTAATCCACAGCACTGTTTACAAGTAGAATGAGTTGTTAATTTAAGGTGTTTTGACCACATACTGAATACAAACAGAAACCACTGGTGACAAGATAGAAACAAACTGACCAGCTCTCAACTGATTGACCAGTAGTAACCAATATCAACTTGGCTGACCTACTACATGCACTGACTTGCTCTAGATAGAGTACACAAAGACAAACTTTACATGACAAAGCTACTGTGAAAGATCTGACGAACAGCACTTCAGGAGTCACCAGTCAGATAAACCCAAGTTATACAATAAAATTAGTCAATAATGAAAATATATTTAGCTCAAAATCAAATACATGTTTGTACAAACACTGCATGAAAAAAAAAAAGAAAAAAAACATCCTTCTGAACACATTGGATTTCAAGTGGGTGGGTGAGTATCTATGTTTAATTTCTTTTTTTTTTTTATTTTATTTTTTTTTTTTTATTAAGGAGTGGTAGTGAGTGAATCTTACCGTGTCCGAGTCGGTTCCATCAGTTAGCGGGGCAGCAAAGCAAGCAATGCTAGAAAATTCAGTCATCCGATACAGCAATGTCCAGCAGAATGGTACTGTTTAATCTGAGGAGAATTGTAGGAAAGTCACTGCAACAGGCATGGTAGACACAGACACAACACTTTGAACAAATTTTTTATTTCTCCACACCAAAAACACCAACAGAGAGAAGACAAAAGAAGCTTTATAGGCCAGCTCAAAGAATATTCATTATTGCTGTGGCTACTATGTTTGGTCCAAGACCAGCCCTGGTTGAGCAGACCTATGATCAAAGGCACTCCAGCTGTGACCATCCCATCGTTTCAGATGTGCCTAGGGCTATATGATCTGATGTCCCTTTTCTTTGTCTAAGACAGTATGGTGCAAGTTGAGAAAATTTTGGCTGCTCTTTCTGTTGTCACTCAGAAATTACAGTTAATTTATTTTCAGTGAAAGGGAAACAAATTGCATTTCAAGAGAACTTTGAGTAACAGAATTGATTGAGAAGTTTAACAATTTGGTAATAAATAAAAACACAAACAAAACATAAAAAAAAAGAACACTGAAAATCAAATGTAATATCACAGGTGTTAATTAAATCAAACAAAATAAAAATTAAATATTAATTAACGAAATTGAATAATAATATAGTTAATACTCTCATTGTCTTTACATTTAAGAATAAATGTGTAGGTGTAAGTATAACTGCTATTTTGTGAGAGAAAGTTTTAGGATAGAGACAGTCACATTTGTGAGAAAAAGAGAGAAGTGTCTTTGCATAAAATGAGAGGAGGAATAGGAGAGGGAGTGAATACCTCCACCTGGAGTTTGATTTACACCTGTGTTTCCAGTTACATTTCTTCATTAAATGAAGGGTGGATGGAGATCTATCACCCCAAGTAAGACTGAATAAGGAAACAGGTTCATTGAAAGAAAGCTAGGGAGAGAGAGAGAAGGAAATATAGATAATGCATGAGACAGATAGACAGAGAGCTAGACATATAGACAGAGAGCTAGACAGATAGACAGAGAGCTAGACATATAGACAGGGAACTAGACATATAGACAGGGAACTAGACAGATAGACAGAGAGCTAGACATATAGACAGAGAGCTAGACATATAGACAGAGAGC
>NC_069004.1:19331275-19332104 GCF_001194135.2 Octopus bimaculoides
GAGACAGATAGACAGAGAGCTAGACATATAGACAGAGAGCTAGACAGATAGACAGAGAGCTAGACAGATAGACAGAGAGCTAGACATATAGACAGATAGCTAGACATAGACAGGGAGCTAGACATATAGACAGAGAGCTAGACAGATAGACAGGGAGCTAGACAGATAGACAGAGAGCTAGACATATAGACAGAGAGCTAGACATATAGACAGAGAGCTAGACATATAGACAGAGAGCTAGACAGATAGACAGAGAGCTAGACAGATAGACAGAGAGCTAGACAGATAGACAGAGAGCTAGACAGATAGACAGAGAGCTAGACAGATAGACAGAGAGCTAGACAGATAGACAGAGAGCTAGACAGATAGACAGAGAGCTAGACAGATAGACAGAGAGCTAGACAGATAGACAGAGAGCTAGACAGATAGACAGAGAGCTAGACATATAGACAGGGAACTAGACAGATAGACAGAGAGCTAGACATACAGACAGAGATCTAGACAGATAGACAGAGAGCTAGACATATAGACAGAGAGCTAGACATATAGACAGAGAGCTAGACATATAGACAGAGAGCTAGACATATAGACAGAGAGCTAGACAGATAGACAGAGAGCTAGAGAGATAGACAGAGAGCTAGACATATAGACAGGGAGCTAGACAGATAGACAGAGAGCTAGACATATAGACAGGGAGCTAGACAGATAGACAGAGAGCTAGACATATAGACAGAGAGCTAGACATATAGACAGGGAGCTAGACAGATAGACAAAGAGCTAGACATATAGACAGAGCTAGACAGATAGACAGAGAGCTAGACATATAGAC
>NC_069004.1:19333356-19336262 GCF_001194135.2 Octopus bimaculoides
AGACAGATAGACAGGGAGCTAGACAGATAGACAGAGAGACAGAGAGCTAGACATATAGACAGAGAGCTAGACATATAGACAGAGAGCTAGACAGATAGACAGAGAGCTAGACATATAGACAGAGAGCTATACATATAGACAGAGAGCTAGACATATAGACAGAGAGCTAGACAGATAGACAGGGAGCTAGACAGATAGACAGGGAGCTAGACAGATAGACAGGGAGCTAGACAGATAGACAGGGAGCTAGACAGATAGACAAATAGAGGTACAGATAGACCAACAGCTACAAGAATAGATCAATACACAGATAGCTCGATTAACAGACAGCTATGAAGAGACACAGATACATGTAGATAGATGAATCAAAACAAGGATACAAAAAGGTAAAAATGAAGGAAGGAACTTGACACTGACACAACCATAAGATAACAAAGTGTACTCTTGCTGAATCAGATTAGCCTCAATTGGTTAAAGGTGTTCCAGCCATAACCATCCCTTTTTTTTCTTGTGTGTGTATAGAAGTCTACCTTGTCCAATATAGGCTTCATTATTTAAGCTACCAGGATATAATTTGAGAAAAATTAGGGCTATTTCTAGCAAGTTGAGATACTTGGAAGAGGCTTCCCTGTTAGCTCATAATGTTGTTCTGTATTGTTAGTTAACCTCAGGTCAGCCAACATTAAGCAAATTCATAATCAAAAGCATTCTAGCTATTATCAGCCTGTCCATTTTTTCCAGACATAGTGTATGAAAGACTGCATATCATATGGCGTGATTTGAGTGAGATTTGGCTGCCATTTCTTGCATGTAAAGGTTATGTGTTTGGCTTATTCAAGTGACTAATATCTAAATGTTGGATCACTTCATTATCTTGTCTTTTGCTGGATTACAAAAGAGAAGTCAAGCTAACAGGGCCACTCAACCTGCTAGAAATAGCAGCAATACAGCCCTCAAACCATAACCTATTTTAACACTAGTATTCAGATTACTGTGCCATAATCCTTATTTATTCGCATTGTTTTGAATTAGTCATGGTTTACCTCATAGCTTTGAGATTTCAATTATTTATTTTTAGAATGACATTGTAGGGTAGGTGTGAGAGGCCAGAGCTGGCCTGTTTAAACATAAAACAAGTAGAATATTTAGGCCAGATATGGCTGGTTTCATTGCTAAAGGGTTTAAAAGAAAGGACACCAAAGAAGCTTCACATGGCTGGTCAACCCACTAGAAACATCTGCTAACCTTAACACTCAAAACACCCAATTATCTTTACAAACAGAGAGACTATACATTGAACAATATACTCCAAAGTACACCATATTTGAAAACATGAAACAGTACAGACATGGCTAGAATGCCTTTCATCATAATTCTGCTCAATCAAGGTGAACACAAAACTGAAGAACAACAACTGAACAGAACGTTACCAAAACAGCAACAACAAAAATAAGGACATCAATAATCAATGACAAAAATTCCATACTATCATCATTATCATTTTAATATCCATTTTTCCACAGGCAAAATTTAATCAGGCAGAGTTTCTACAGTCAAATGCTCTTCCTGATGTCAACTCACACCCATTTCCCCTAATCCTTCAGTCAAGATCATTATGATGGCCTGGCATGTTTTTACAGAAGATTGCAAACAAACAACACTGCTTGTATGATGGTGACATTTGTCTATAGTTAGTGTTTGATGTCAAAACAAGGTAACACAAACATGCATATGTATGCATGGAGACACAAAATAAAATTAATACATATCAGCCATAATACATAAATTATCTTCAGACATCTATATACAGTACATCATTTTCAGAGGCGTAGGTGGCAAATCCATTTGTCACCTAAACTTCTGAAGAGAACACTGTGTATATAGAAATATGAATATACTTATGAATCATGGCTTATATTTATTGATATGATTCCTTCAATGCTTTTGTTACACCTAATTACATAAGATACATAAGAATATCTACAATTTACAGGATGCATTGAAACAGCTGTAAAGATGTCATATCTTGTAACAATTTGTAAAAACTTATGTAAATATATTCATACTCCTACAATTGTTTGTCCTTCTCTATTGATATTCACTCAAGCTTTTTCTTTCTTCTAGTCAACTCACCTGCTTCTGGTATACCGACTCTGATTGAGAAGTTGGATTCAGCATTAAGATTACTCTGTCAAATGTAATGCTTATTCATTCACACTGTTTTCAATTAACCATGCACTATCTTGTAGCTTTGAGATTTCGATGATGAGATAGTTTCTTATTAGAATGACATTGCACAGTAAGTATGAAAAGCCAGGACTGGCCAGTTTGAACATAAAATAGAATATCTTGGCAGGATATGGTCAGTTTAAATGTTAAAGGGGATTAAACATCCTCATACCCAATATATATATATATATATATATACGTATATACATACACACACATACATACATACATACATACATACATACATACATACATACATACATATATATACATATAGGCGTAGGAGTGGCTGTGTGGTAAGTAGCTTGCTTACCAACCACATGGTCCCGGGTTCAGTCCCACTGCGTGGCATCTTGGGCAGGTGACTCCTACTATAGCCTCGGGCCAACCAAAGCCTTGTGAGTGGATTTGGTAGACGGAAACTGAAAGAAGCCCGTCGTATATATATATATATACACACACACATAAATACACATGAATATATATATATTCTTTATTCTTTTATTTGTTTCAGACAAACCAACCCTAGGACTTGTTCTTTGTAAGCCTAGTACTTATTCTATTGGCCTCTTTTACCAAACAACTAAGTTATGGGGACGTAAACACACCAACAACAGTTGTCAAGCGATGGTGGACACACACACACACACACACACACATACATACATACATACATA
>NC_069004.1:19336272-19344818 GCF_001194135.2 Octopus bimaculoides
TTGCCCAAGATGCCACGCAGTGAGACTGAACCTGGAACCATGTGGTTGGTAGGCAAGCTACTTGCCATACAGCCACTTCTGCAACTCATACATATATATATACATACACATGAATACATACACACACACACACACATATATATATACATACACATGAATATATATATAAACACACACACAAATATATATTAGCTGAATAGCCCATCGTTGCCAGGCAATTATTACACTAGAATGTCTTATATAGTTTTGTTTATTCCATGTCAGAGGATGCTTTCCCCGACAGATAGGCCTCTTGATCAGGACAGACCTGTGCAATTTTTGCAAAAAAATTTTGAGGATTTTTTTCCTTTTTAAATTATTAACATGTCTGTTCAACCGTTTCACATGACTTTATTCATTGAAACTTATTAAAACTTCAGAAGCTCTTACAACTTTAGTCGTCATAATGTTTTGCTTTCATTTGCTTAATAAAAATTCCTCCTCGTAATGACTTTGCTTTCATTTTGTGATAGCTATCATGCAGAAAATGCCAGCTTCCAAACTGATTAAACTTTAAATTTCAGTAACATTTTCCTGCAATTTTTCTGGAACAAATAAATAACAAAATGAGATTTAATGTGGAAAATTATTTGAATATACCAAATTTGAAAATTTTGATGTAATTGTAAAATCTCACACTATGTGACAGCAACAGGGAAGACTCTACAAAAGTAGAGAGACAGACATTTATAGGATGTCACACACACACACATATATTTACAAACACACAAACACAGGTAATAACAAGTTAAAAATGGTGTAGACATATGTATGTATATGTATGTATGCATGTAGAAAAGCCACCTAACCCCTCTCTCCTTAAAAGCATGTATTCCTCACACCCACCTTTGTCTCCCTTCATCGGCATTTTAAAAGTTGTGTGTGTGTGTGTATCTATGTATTTATGAAGGTATGCAGTGTCATGTGTATATGACAGCTGTATTAACATCCCTTTGCATTCCATATTTGCTGCTGACAGAACACTGTACTCACCTTCCCTTATATCAATCACACTCACTCTACTACTACATTTCCCTGAGACTAATACTTTTTACACCCTTCTCATTTTATCATATAATTCGCCCAACCCCACTGGGGGGCACATCATAGATTTTTATTGAAATCCAATTAGCCTATTATTGAACTGAATGTTAGTGTAACATGTATGCAGTTTGATGAATACTGGTTCGCTGGTTTAGGCAGTAAGATGGTAACAGACAGACAAAATTGCCATTTATATAGAAGATGCACATGCACGCACGCACACACACACACACACACGCATGCACGCACGGTGGGTTTCATTCAGTTAAGCATCTATCAAATTCAATCATCACAAGGCTTTGGCCAGCCAAGGGCTATAGTAGAAGACACTTGCCCAAGGCACCATGCAGTGGGACTGAACCCGAAACTACATGGCTGCAAAGCAAACTTAACCACACACCCATGCCTGCACCTTTCATTTTCTTAGAATAAGACTGATTTGGAAAAAATTTGGCTGCTATTTCTAGTAGACTGAGTGACTATGTCCAGGCTATCTTGTTGGCTCATTTCCATATATATTTTGATGTGCTGTGAATATATATTATTGATAAATAAATCATACACACACACATAGACATACATAATAGATAGGTACATTATATAAAGATAAAAGATATTTCATATCTATCACTATTCTTTAGGGAATAAGTGACCAAAATGCTGTCAATAGATTTGTCTGAAATAGCTATTGATCAGTACAAACTTTATCAATTCAGTTGTCAGGGTTGTACAACATCTATGTTACAATACAATGTTGTTAAGAGTGTTTCATGCCATAATTAACTGCAGCTGGTTGTATTTGCAAGAATATCAGGCTGCCAACTAAAAGGTTTATGGTTTGTAATCATTCTTCAACTGGCACTGTGCTGTATACTGTGCACATGGCCAAGACAATTAACTCTTAAATAATTCAGTCCAACTAGTTGTAAATAGCTAAGTAGGATAGTGGAACTTACTGAAGCAAGATGTAGGAGTACTGTGCAACAGGTGTTCTGAAAATTGTAAGAACTGGTGGTACCTTCTTTACTTGCTGAAAGACAGGCCCGAGAAAATTACTTGCCATCAACCCATTACATCCAGAGTTCCCTATTGTTCCTTAGACATTGAAATTCATTGTGTTTATTATATTACAGAATCAAGCTGTTGTTAACCAAGACTACCTGCTCATGGTTGGGTGGTCAGTTGGTGTCAGAACTGGCTTCCTACTGGGCTTGCCCAGTGAATGGGGTATGTGGGCATCAAACAGGATTAAAGAAATACCAAACCTGTCAAACCCCTGAGAGCCAAAAGCACCCGGGTCCCACCAGGATTACAAAGTCCAGTGAAACATCTAAATTGAAGTTATTCCAACATTTAATTTCATTCCAGGGTGCAGATTCATAAAAAAAAGCCCAGGACAGAGAGGAGTAGAAAAGATGGGAAGAAAAAACTGAGGTATACAAATAGCAAAAATGCTATGGAAACAACTTCACTTGATATTTTATAAATGTGGCAGAAATGTAAGCTTTGCCTTTTTTGATGGCATCTCTTGACATTCAGAGTTCAAATGCAGCCAGGGCTAACTTTGTCTTATAGCTTTCTGAGATCAATAAAAATAAGTACCAGTGCTGTCATGAGGATCAATTTAAACTAATGTTCTTTTCTCTAAAGTGTGTGGCTTTGTGTCATGGATTGGCAGAATCGCCATAGAGTGGGACAAAATGCCTAGTAGTATTTATTTGTTCCTGCTCTTTACATTATTGAGTTTAAATCCCACCAAGGTCTCAACTTAACTTTTTTTTATCTTTGAGAGATCAATAAAATACAGAACCAACCAAGTACTAGAATAATCAACTATTTACTAGTCCGTCAGATTTCTGATTTTGTATCAATGTTAGAAACCATTCTAATCTAAAGTGTTGTGTGATCCAATCAAAACAACGAAGAAAGGAATACAGAAGAACCAAAAAGTAGGTGATAGTTTGAAAAAGTCTTCTGTGCTTATTAATTTAACTTAAATGGTTTTGTACTCGTTAAACATTAAAACTATTCCAGAATCTGAAACAGTTTAATCTTCCCAAAAACATCAATGAAAAGAGAAAACAAATATTACTGAGATTCAATAAAATGGTTAAATATCAAAGAATATATTTTGTTCTCATTTACGCTGATTCTACATATTTTCCTTCAATTTCGTTTGTTTTTATTCATATTTATTTTCCATGACCAAGCATAGTTTAAAATAGATATAACCTACATATTAAGAGCATTAGCAGTACAAAGAAAAGTGGGGAGCATGAAATGATAAAGAAAAAGAAGGAAACTTAATTTAATCATTGATGAGCTACTTGAAAAAATTCTACAGATAAAATATTGGAATATCAGGTCAGACAACAAAACCTAGGAAAAAGGGAAAAAAGGAAAATAAATATAGGCTTGAACTTGAGAAAAAAACTGTAACAAATATGGTGTGTCTGATATCTGATAGCCTTTCAGACAATCTATTTCAAGTCCATAATAAATATATTTTGTTTCATGTATAGGTTTCCACTAAGAGAGATATGCATGCATGACTGCACAATGCACACACGCACACACACTAATCTTCAAAAAATATCCTACAGACATCAACGTTTGAAATTTTAACTCTTGATACCAAATTTATATTACTCTTTTACTCTTTTATTTGTTTCAGTCATTTGACTGCGGCCATGCTGGAGCACCGCCTTTAGTCAAGCAAATCGACCCCGGGACTTATTCTTTGTAAGCCTAGTACTTATTCTATCAGTCTCTTTTGCCGAACCACTAAGTGATGGAGACATAAACACACCAGCATCGGTTGTCAAGCTAGGGGGACAAACACACACACACACAAACACACACACATATACATATATATATATATATATATATACATATATACGACAGGCTTCTTTCAGTTTCCGTCTACCAAATCCACTCACAAGGCTTTGGTCAGCCCGAGGCTATAGTAGAAGACACTTGCCCAAGGTGCCACGCAGTGGGACTGAACCCGGAACCATGTGGTTGATAAGCAAGCTACTTACCACACAGCCACTCCTGCGCCTATAAGGCATTTGTTTCATTGAGATGCATTTGTTTCAATTAATCTTAGAAATAATAAATAATTTAGCAAAATAACTTTGTTGTTATTGAGCTGGTGCTTGGAATATAAATTGATATGAAGTTTTGAAAGGAGGTTTTAGTTTAAATCACTTTAAATGGGAAATTTGTATGATAGGACAAGAGTAGTCACAAGTAGGTTGATATAAAAAATGTTAAAGTTATGCATTACTGGTTAAAACACACAGACAAAGGAGAATTTTTACAGAGAGGTAATTACACAGCTATCAGATTGCTGGACTAGGTCATGAAAGTTATAGCTCAATAAATTAGGAAAAGATGAGATGCAGTTTGGTTATGTGCCAGAGAGAAGCACTACCAATACTTTCTAAGGCATGCAGGAGAGGTATTTAGCTAAAATTAACTGCTATAATTGACATTCATTGACCTAAAGAAAGCCTTCGATAGGGTCCCTTACTCTGTGATCTGGTGGTGGCTGAGGAAGCTAAGAGCAGATAAATGGCTTGTTAGAGCCATACAAGCCAGGTACGAAGAAGCTATCAGCAAGGTGAGAATTAATAAGTACAGTAATGAGTTTACCAAGGTTTGGTACTCATTCCCCTTCTTTTCATCGTAGTCCTCAAAGTCATAACAGAGGTAGTAAAGACCTGTTCCCCTTGGAACTTGTAGTAGAACCAGAAAAGAAATTTCAGGTACGGAGGCAAAAGCTGGAATTGAAGTGAATTTAGTAAAGAAGAAAGTTCTAGTAAGCAGGAAAATAGAGAAGAGTCCATTCCCATCTGGAAAATAACCTTGCTCAATATGTAAGGTGTAAGTAGAAATTCCATATGGTCAACCCAGTGCAAACTATAGACACACAAGAGGTGCAGTGGAATCACAGGAGGATTAACAGAGAAAAATAGACTTCATATGTAGAAGATAAGCAGACGCAATAAATACTAAGAACACATAGGAAATACAGTTTCTCAAGAGGTTCCCTGGAGATAAAAGATTAGTTTCTGTTAAGTAGGTAACCTAAATATCAGTGGGGGAGGATGTCTGAAAGTATAGTCAACAGAGTAAGAACCGGATGGAGAAAGTTCAGAGAGCGATTACCTCAGTTGATAACAAAAGGTTTCTCTCTCTCTCTCTCTGAGAGAGAAAAGCAGATTGTATGATGCTTGTGTACAAGCAGCAATGCTACACAGTGGTGAGATGCAGGCTCTAAATGCAGAGGAGATCTGAAGACTAGAAAGGAATGAAGCTAGAACGCTTTGCTGGATGTGCAACATCTGTGTGCATGTATGACAAAGTGCACATGTGTTGAGAGAAAAATTGTGCAGATGAAGTGTGCAAGAGAGACTACCATACT
Organism: Octopus bimaculoides; assembly: GCF_001194135.2. Lineage (NCBI taxonomy): Eukaryota > Metazoa > Mollusca > Cephalopoda > Octopoda > Octopodidae > Octopus > Octopus bimaculoides. The sequence continues at coordinate 19,341,788 of NC_069004.1, forward strand.
GGTATGGTCATATAATGCTTATAGATGAGAACAGCTGTACGAAAAAGGGTCCAATTGCTTAAAGTGGATGGAACTTGTGAAAGAGGGACCAGGAAGAATAGAACAAAAACATTCGTAATTCTATTTTATATGTGTGTGTGTGTGTGTGTGTGTGTGTGTGTGTGTGTGTGTGTGTGTGTGTATTACATGTATCATATATATTATATACAACATAATATAAATATATGGCTATACTATATATATATACTATATATATATATATAAATACATACATCAAATATCAAGAGATTCATACATGGCACTTATCAAATGCCAAGCATGAAACTCTTGGCTATATATATATATATATATATATATATATATATATATATATATATATGAGTGATTTATAAATCAAATATCTATTACTAGGCATTATAAGTATTTTTTAGCCTATGATATACTGTTGTTTGTACCTATATGAATCCTGAGCATGCAAACCTAAGACAACCAATCTTTTTAGGGGTTGCATAAAACTAAGATGGTGAGGGTTTGAGGGAAATTTAGCTTGTTAATTGTATCTAGTCATGACCATCTCTTCTTTAGTCATAAATATTTTTTACAATTACTTTTTATTTTATTTTATTTTCTTTTGTCTGGAGGGAGAGCTGTCGCCATAATTTTGGCAGATCCTTCAAGACTAGTGAGATTGTCAGTTATGTTCGATTTGACATTTGTAAGTCATCCGTGGAGAGGAGATTACAATGAGTTAACACACTGGACAGAAGTAGAGAAGGATTGGGAAAATATTGATTGGAACAGGACCTGTAGGGGGTGAAGAGAGTGTATTGAAAGGGTTTATACGGGGCAGGTGGTATGCAACTAGCTGGTATAAGAGGGGCCGAGGCTTTTGTATTAGTGATAAAATAGGCAGACACAGCACAACTATAGTACTATAGTGCTATAGTACACAACTATAGTATCTAGTTCTACATTAATTGTTGTTGGCTATCTGGAGTAAATAAAGTTTAACCCTTTAGTATTTAAACTGGCCAGATCCAACCTCTCACATCTATCCTACAATGTCATTCTAAAATATATTCAAAAATATACTATCACATCATCGAAGTCTCAAAGCTACAAGATAATGCATGATTAAAAACAATGTGAATAAATAAGCATTACATTTCACAGATTAATTTGACTGCTAAACAGTTAAGGAACTCTTAACATGTAGCAAAATGACAGAGATATAGCTGTTTATTTTTCATCCAGCACTTCTCAAACAGTTAAATTGGTCTAGACGACTAACATGGGGGAGGAGTCAGATTGGATAACGTCCTAGACATGTAATGTCCAAGAGAAGGACTGGATGATCATGGCTGGAATGACTTTCAATAATGGTCAATGCTGACTGAGATGAACAAGATTTATTCTTGTATTATTTCACCATCTTCACCTGTCTTTCTAGCACTACACCATCTACCCCATTCATCCATATATACTCAATCTCCCCACCCACTGCCACTTTATCACTCTCTGACCCACTCTCACTAACCCTTATTATTTCTCTTTCCCTTCTATTACTCCTCTTCCTTAAGATTATCACTTAATTTCTCCACCAACACCCACAGCCAACAATAAACCTCATCCTCCCATAATGCTTTAACTTCTCAACACCTTGCCTAATGTCTCTACCCTTTCTTTTTCTCCTCCCTCCCCTACTCTCTCTGACTTGAGAGCTTTTTGGTCTTGCAAATAACAGAGCAACTTAACCAGTACCAATGCCACACACATACAAAGAAAGTCTTTAGAAAATAACACCCAGGACACGTAAAGTGGTTGGCATCAGGAAAGGTATGCAGCCATAGAAACCATGCCAAAACTGAAATACTGGAGCATCCACCAACCTGTTGGATCCTGTTGGATCATCCAACTTCTTATTTCCTTATTGCCCACAAGGGGCTAAACGTAGAGGGGACAAACTAAGGCAGACAAAGGGATTAAGTCGATTACATCGACCCCAGTGCGTAACTGGTACTTAATTTATCGACCCCAAAAGGATGAAAGGCAAAGTCGACCTCAGCGGAATTTGAACTCAGAACATAACAGCAGACGAAATACCGCTAAGCATTTCACCCGGGGTGCTAACATTTCTGCCAGCTCGCCGCCTTAATCATCCAATTTGTGCCAGTATAAAAAGCAAACATAAAACGATGATATTTCACTCGTTTCAATCATTAGATCACTCTGATTATCCCATTTTTCCTTTTTTTTATATACTGTTTTTTTTACACTGTCCAATGTGTCATTCCTCATATAAAATGCCAAGGTATTGTTTGAGAGAGATGCAATTGCTATTTCTAGCAAGCAGGTATGGTGACCGTGAATAAAGCTCCCTACTTAACAATAGTTCATTTCATGAACATGCCAAACAAATAGAGCAAGACATCCAGCTTCTGTCCTTCTTGCTTGACTGCTAGCAAAGTAAATACACTGCTGTCAATAAAAAAGAAATTGTAATGGTGGTGGCGGCGGCTAAAGATTTATTTTATTCTTTCACTGGTTTCAGTGACTGAGCCATGACTATGCTGGAGCATTTGCCTCCAACAGCTTTAACTCTATGATATCAACATCAGTGATTAGTCTGAGACTCTTTATGAAGTACTTTAACAAACGGTTAAGGTGCTTATTCAGATTGATGCTAGCATAAACAAATATATACACACACACAAGTAAAAACTTACTGTGGACAAGGTTGCATGGCATTCGATTATAAATGAATAAATACAAGATACATCAAGTACAAGACATCACCAACAAGTGAAAATTATGTAGACACACGAGCGATAAGTACAGGACAAATTACCAAAAAATATATAAGAACAAGACATCTGTTCTTATTGTATATTTTTTGGTAATTTGTCCTGTACCTGTCGCTTGTATGTCGTATGTCTATGTAATTTTCACTTGTTGGTGATGTCCTGTACTTGATGTATCTTATATCTATTCATCAGATATATATATATATATATATATATATATATATATA
>NC_069004.1:19344983-19348386 GCF_001194135.2 Octopus bimaculoides
ATATACAGGGATTAGCATTGAGTTGCTTCTCCAACATACTGAAAATTTAGAAATAGCAGTCAAAGAACTACTGATTCTAAACTACAAATTTTTCTCTAAACGGATGGCGATATTTATGGCACAAATATGCCATAAATTTGTGCCATTAATATCGCCATCCGTTTAGAGAAAAATTTGTAGTTTAGAATCAGTAGTTCTTTGACTGCTATTTCTAAATTTTCAGTATGTTGGAGAAGCAACTCAATGCTAATCCCTGTATATTTATGATGATATATATATATGTGTGTGTGTGTGTGTGTGTGTGCATGCGATTCAATCATTTGATTGTGGCCATGCTGGAGCACCACTTTAAAGAGATTTTTAATCAAAGAAATTGACCCCAGGACATTCTTTGTAAGCTGAGTACTTATTCTATCAGTCTTTTTTGCCAAACCACTAAGTTACAGGGACGTAAACACACTAACATTGGTTGTCAAGTGATGATGGGTGGGGGGCAAACACACACACACACACATATATATATATACATATATATATATACGACTGGTTTCTTTCAGTTTCTGTCAACCAAATCCACTCACAAGGCTTTGTTTGGCCCAAGGCTATAATAGAAGATACTTGCTCAAGGTGCCACACTGAGGGGCTGGACCCGGAACCAAGCTTCTTACCACACAGCCATGTCTGTGCCTATATATATCTTTTACCATTTCTCTTTTGTTTCATGTATTTGACTGCAGTCATGCTGGAGCATTCTCTAGAAGGGTTTCAGTTGGACAAATCAAGCTCAGGGATTATCTTTTTAAATCCTAGTACTTACTCTATCAGTCTCTTCTAAATGCTAACTTTTTTTTGAGAAGCAGGTTCATCATCAGGCATAACTGACCAATAAGAAATTTCAAGGTAATTTTTCATTAGGTGTGCCATTCTGAAAGTCCTGTGGGTCACAGGTTGCTCATGATTGGTTTACAACATTGCTCTACATGCATGAAACAACAATTCAATCTTACTCAAATTATACATTACTATAGGCACAGGCATGGCTGTGTGGATAGGTGCAGGTAGTAAAAAGTTTGTTCCCCAACCACATGGTTCTAGGTTCAGTCCCACTGTATAGAACCACTTCTACTTTACTCTCGGGCTAAACCAAAGCCTTGTGAGTGGATTTAGTAGAAAGGTGTGTGTGTGTGTCTCTCTTTGTTGTCAGCAGTGGAGATTGCTCTCTCAAAGTGCCAGGTGTTAAAACACCTGAAAGTCATGGACAGGTGAAATAACTCACCCCAAATCCCATCCAGGAGTGATGGACATCAAAGCGTTTTTTAAAACTTTCTGCATTGTTAGATGCATTCCTTATTTTTCTACATAGGCACCAGCATAGCTGTGTGGTAAGAAGTTTGCTTCCCAACCACATGGCTCCAGGCTCAATCCCACTGCATGGAGTCTTGGGAAAGTGTTTTCTACTATAGCCCTGGGACAACCAAAGCACTGTGAGAGGATCTGGTAGATGAAAACTGAAAGAAACCCATTATGCGTGCATGTATATATATATATACATATATATAATATTAGGGAAAAAATTCCAAATTTACAGGGAAAAATTCAATTTAATTTATCAAAATTAAATTAAATTTCAAAATATATAATATATAAAATATATAATTTAGAGAAAAAAACCACAATTATTTAATTCATCCATGAAAGTCCACAATCACATCTAGAAAAATTTAATAAGTAAATACACTAAAAAGACCTATAATAAAAATCAAAAAAGTACAAAGTAATAAATATGTTAAAATAGTACACTGTTAGTGTATTTACTTATTAAATTTTTCTATATGTGACCGTGGATTTTCATGGAGGAATTAAATAATTATGGTTTTTTTCTCTAAATTATATATGAGGGCTTTGTGTCTGTGAGAGTCCTCCACCACTGCTTGACAACTGATGTTGGTTTGTTTACATCCTCATAACTTAGTTTGGCAAAACAAGACTGAAAGAATAAGCACCAGGCATAAAAAATAAGCCCTGGAGTTGATTCATTCAGCTAAAAATTCTTTCAGGCAGTTCCCCAGTCTAACAATGAAAGAAGTTGAAAGATTAAAAAAATAAAAAGTTGCCCACACCAAAAGTGGTCACTCAAAAGTTGATCTCTCTCTCTCTCCCCTCACCCCACAAATAGTCCAGTTATTCATTGAGCTACTCAGTGTACAGGAACACAGGACTGTATTGTACTTGCATAGGAGAAAACAAAAAGCTCCACAAAAGTATATGCTGTATATGGGAACACAAAAGGTTCAGTATTTCATGCTAGAGTATGGGAGCAGAAACAGTGCAGTGATTTATAGTGCAAGTATTTTGGAGGATCAAATAAATACTAAATCATGTCATTTCCATAGAGCACTCTTTGCAATCAAAAATGAAGCTGATCAAATTGGTACAGTACTTCTCTGCTGGTCAAGATGTCCACAGTTCATATGTCTCTATGAATGCTGTGCTTTATTTATTCAAACTCATGATATTTAAGTCTCATGAAGCTCAGTGCACCTGACTGTAAATAGCTGTTGGTTAGCCCCAATTCAACTCTGAACAAGCAGGCATCTGATCAAATGCATCCCAGCTCTAACAACCCCATCTTTTGTTTTTCAAACAAACAATTTAGAACTACATTACTGAATGCTTATTTTGTTTTCTGAAATGATACAGTGTACTTTGAAGGTAATTTTGCTGCTATTTCTAGCATAACAAGTAACTGTATAGAAGCCCTCCTACTTTAAGGAAGAGATGCACTTTACTCTTATAGTTCTTTCTACTTTAGGCAAAAAGACCTGAAATTTAGTGGGCGAGATGAGGGAATTTGTGTGGGAGTAGTCAATTGACTGTAGTGCTAGAGTAGTTCTTATTTTACCAATCCTGAAAGTATGAAAGGCAAATGAGCCTTGGTGGTATTTGAACTCAGAATGTAAGACTGGAAGAAATGCTGCTGAGCATTTTGTCCAGCACAATAACAATTCTGCCAGTACTCTCTAAGCTTTGAGTTCAAATCCTACCTAGATCAACTTTGCCTTTCGTCCTTTCAAGGGAAGGGGGTCAATAAAAAAGTGCCACTACAGGGCGGTAGATTGGTGAAATGATAAAACATCAAACAAGATGCTTTGTTATATGTTTCAGATGTTGAGTTAAAATCTCACTTGTTGTCACTTTTACTTTCGTTTCCATCACTGGACTATGGTCAGGCTGGGGCACTGCCTTGAAAGGTTTAACTGAAGAAATTGACCATAGTGCTTACTCTTAAATTTGGTACTTATCCTACTGATTTTTTTTATCTCTTCTGCTGAAACACTAAGTTATGAAGTCATAAAAAATCTACACTGGATGTTAAGTGGTATGGTGGGGGACTATATATATA
>NC_069004.1:19350019-19352519 GCF_001194135.2 Octopus bimaculoides
ATATATATATATATATATATATATATACACATACACACACATATACACACAATGAGGTGCTGAAAAGTTCCTGGTTTTGGGTAAAAGAAAATACAGGAGGATCAGTTAATTATGATTTTATTCAACATAATCCCCTCAGATTCATACACTTATTGCAGTGATCCTTCAGTTTTTCTAAGCCTTGTAATCCAGAAGGTTGGGCCTCCAACCAAGCCTTTCACAATACCCTTAATGCTAGGAACTTTTCAGCACCCCTTCGTATGTATACACACAACAGGTTTCCACACAGTTTCGCAAGGCACTGGTCAACCTGAGCTATATAGTAGAAGACACTTTGCTCAGCATGTCACACAGTGAGGCTGAACACAAAACCACACAGTTGCAACCTTCCTAGGCACACAGCCAGGTCTTTTGCAAAGATCTTAAGCAAGCGTCCAAGTATTTCAGCTGATAACTCTCCATGCCAGCATACAAGCCAACAGGAAACACCTGATTTAGTGTAATCTAGAAGGATATAGAAAACATGTGTTGTGTGTGTGTGGCCCTTCCAACCAATGAATGTATAGAAATAGATATATGGTGATGATGTAAGACAGTGATCTTCAACCATTGGGCTACAGAACAACACCAGGACATGAATCATTTGGTACCAGGCTACATGGAAAGGAATTTTTTTTTTTGTCTATCACAGTCTGCAACATGTTTTGCATTATACCAGTGTTGTACATGTAAAGTCAGCATCATCATCATTCAACATCCATTTTCCATGCTGGCACGGGTTGGACAGTTTGACAGGAGCTGGCCAGCCAGAGAGTTGTCCAGGCTCCAATTGTCTGTTGTGGCATGGCTTCTACAACTGGATGCCCTTCCTAATGCCAACCACTTTACAGAGTATGTTGGGTGCTTTTTGAGTGCTACCTTCACAGGTGCTTTTATGTGTCACTGGCACAAATGCACTTTACATGGTACCAGCAAAAATGCATATGTGGCACCAGCACAAGAGCATTTTACGTGACACTGGCATGAGTGCATTTTATGTGGCACCAGCACCAACAAGACAAAGAGCTTCTGGCTAGGAAAGGGAGAATGGTACATGTATTATTCTCGTATTCATTTACTTGTTTCAGCCATTTGAGTGCGGACATGCTGGAGCACCAGCTTGAAGGGTTTTAGCCAAACAAATCATATTTTTTAAAGCCTAGTACTTATTCTATCAGTCTCTTTTGCCAAACTGCTATGTTACGGGAATATAAACACAACACCAGTTGTCAAATGGTGACAGGACAGACACAAAAACAAAACACACACAGATATATACATACATACATATATGTATGTATGTATGTATGTATGTATGTATGTATGTATGTATGTATGTATGTATATATATGTATGTATATATATATATATATATATATATATATATATATATATATATATATGCCAGCATGGAAGGTGGACATCAAGCAATGACGATGATGATGATATGACTGGCTTCTTTCAGTTTCCGTGTACCAAATCTGCTCCTGAGGCTTTAGTAAAAGACACTTGCCCAAGGTGCCACGCAGTGGGGCTGAACCTGGAACCATATAGTTGGGAAGCAAGCTTCTTACCACACAGCCACGCCTGCGCCTATTATATATGTTATGTATATGTATTATATTTATTTAATATTTAGATTATATATTATGTACTTTATTGTGTTTTGTGTTATATACAGGACACACTGGTCCATGGAAAAAAACCCAGTCCATAATGCAAAAATGCTTGGAGACTGTTGATGTAGGTAATAGGGTACCTGAAGACTGGTGGAAATTCCTCTCCACAACCCATCAGAAAGTTAGAAGGAAAAAAAACACGTAAAAGTTGAAGTTAAATGGTCAAGAAATTTCAACTTGCTTTCAAGAATCATTGCTAACTTAAACAATGAAGTCAGTGTAGACGGAGCTAAATAAAGGCGGCACTGAAAAATTTCTTGGTAATTAGGTCATATTAACTACCATCAGCATCTTGCCTGCTGACACAATTCTTTCAAAGCAAGCAACAAACTGATTAGGGAATAAACAATACATTCCTACACCAAGGGGGAAGGGGGTGGGAAGCCTCCACTGGATTTGTTAGAAACAGAAGCTAAATCTCACTCAAATCAGCTGCAGAGAGTACACTGCAAGTCAATGGGTGGGGGTGGAGGATAACATGGTTATCAACCATGCTAGAAACAACAGCCAAATCTCACTCAAATCAGTAACAAAGTGTATGCCATATAGCCATCATAAATAGTAGAGGCTCATCACACAACTCAACCCATTAGAAACAGCAGCCAAATCTCACTCAAATCAGTAGTAAAGTGTATGCCATATAGCCATCATACATGGTAGAGGCTCTCTACACAGCTTGACTAGTTAGAAATAGCAACCAAATCTTACTCAAACCAGACTAAAAAGAATAAAATAATAATAATGAACTTATTGTATACAGATCTCAAGTGCACTACAGAAGA
>NC_069004.1:19357519-19372583 GCF_001194135.2 Octopus bimaculoides
ACTTAATCCCTCTGTCTGTCCTTGTTTGTCCCCTCTATGTTTAGCCCCTTGTGGGCAATAAAGAAATAAGAAACTTTTTTCAAAATTCCTATTTTGCTTTCCACACATTAACTTGTGTAGGTTGAATTATGTAAAATGTTAGAGAAAGAAACTTAGCTGTTTCTTGCAACACATACTAATACATACATCTAAAGCAAAATTTTTTCATTGGGCCTTAAAATACTTTTGTGGATCTCTAATTTACTATTATGTGGACCCTGGTTGAAAACCACTGGTCTAGAGTTAGCATTTATAGTTATGGTTAGAGGTTAGGATTTAGAGTTTGGATTAGGATTAGAGTTAGGGTTAAACTGCACGGTAAAGTGTAACTGGCCTGGGAGAACACACACTAAAGTAGAGCAAACCTTAATATGTTGCCCAGTTCAACACCACCATCTGACATCATGGTGGGGGTGGCTTCAGCAGAGTCCACTCTGTCACAAGGACTCTGGTTTGAGAATAGTTTCCCTTCCTCCCTACCACAAGCCTCAGAAGCCTTGTAGTGAGTCAAGAGCACTACCTTCACTCCCTCCACCCCTACCCAATTACCTCAGAGGCTCCCTTGTTGCTCAGTTAGCTGTTTATTTCTCAGAAGTGCTATTCCCAGTTGTCATGGAGATGGTCTCTCTACTAAACAACTTCAAAAAGTAGATAGGCTCAAAGAATTGAAACCATTTCCTAAGAGACAGCAGCAGTAGGTCACCAATTAGCAGAGCTTAGTTTCCTGTACCTCTTGTGTACGTATAGTGAAACATACAGTAACAAATTATATTAATGACTTATACAGGCATGGGAATGGAGGTGCAGTGACATTCATGCCTTTCCCAAATACAAATGATCTAAGAATAGTAGTTATGATTCCTTTTCTCTAAAATACTATATTTGTTGTTGTTGTGGCAGTGGTGTTTGAGGGTAGTGTCAGATTAACCTTGATAGAGAAAATCTATGATTCAAAAGGCATTCCAGCCGTGACCATCTCCTAGTGCAGCTAGAATTACATTAACCATTGTATTGTTTTGAAAGATGAGAGAATGTTTTGAAGGAGATCTAGCTTCAAAAAGTAGGTCAAGCCACCAGTGTTGAAGTGGACACTATAACAGACAAATGGTAAACGTTGCTGATTTTAACCCAGGTCAGCTCTGACCTAGCAAAGATATTACAGCCACAACCAATCAATAGCCAATGATGATTAGATTGTTAATTTTTAAGACAGTGGGGTGCGATTTAAAAGAAATTAGGCTGCTATTTTAACTTATCAAACAACCACAGAGACTCCGTACAATATTTAAGAAGATAGAAAATTTAGCTAATTAAATCAACCCACCCCTTCTGATTTTGTCTGTAATATTTACCCACAGATATATATTAAGGTCAGATGAGGCAGGCAATTTGTACTACAGAGGTAGATGCTTCGACACAATACTACACATAGAGATGCAAAGTGTAGCCAGTGGGGGGGGGGTAGACAGGGGCAGTGGTGTAGACAGGGACAGTGTTTGAGGGTAGTGTCAGATTAACCTTGATAGAGAAAATCTATGATTCAAAAGACATTCCAGCTGTTTTTGCTCGTCATCAGTCTGGAGTAGCATGACCTGATGATAAGCAAAGACTCAGAAACATGTCTCTGGATGCAGGCTTAGCTGGGTGGAGGTGCTTGTCTCCCCCTTGTAAACATAAGGACACAAGAAATGTGTCAAGGCTGACAGGAAGTGGTGCAGCTTCTTAGGTCTAACCAACAGTAATATCATTCCCTTCAAGGGACTGTCACATTAAGTTGACAGCATACAACTACTTCATCGTATTACTACTGCATAAATCTCTCTGAGAGATTTTGAAATGTATTATTCCTAAATCACTTTATATATATTCTTCACTCACATCATTCTGGCTTGACTACACACTGGTCACTAATCCTACCTGCTCCTGAGTGTGATATCAAATTCTATCTGACCAACAGATGTCCAAAGTCATACATTAGACTAATGTTTTAATAAAACCTAAAATGTAGCATTGCTAAACTGTAGCCATTATATATATAGAGAGAGGGGGGGAGGGGGAGGGAGGGAGAGAGAGAGAGGGAGAGAGAGAGAGAGAGAGAGAGAGAGAGAGAGAGATTTCTTATTAATTTTATGTCAGCATTTTTCCTCAGTAATACTGTAATTAATTATAATTTCCCAACAGGCTGGCTCACTGCATTTATGGAGAAAAAGCTGATGACCAGAGCAACTCAGGTGAAATAAATACTTCAATAGATTTGTTCAAATGCACCAGTTTGTTTTCTTTTCTCTTCAATTTACAACTTTAATTAATCAATGAATGGTATACAAATACATCTATATCTATCTATTCACAGACAGACTGACAGATACATGTGTTTGTGTTGATGGGTGCAGGTATGGCTGTGTGGTAAGCAGGTTGCTTCCCAACCACTTGGTTTCGGTTCAGCTGCCACTACATTGCACACAGGGCAAATGTCTTTTACTATAGCCCCAAATCAAAGACTTGTGAGTAGATTTGATACACAGAAACTGAAAGAAGCCCATCAGATGTGTACATCACTACTGTTTATATTAATTTATATATATATATATATATATATATATATATATATATATATATATATATATATATATATGTTGGTGCCACATAAAAAGCAAATGTGCTGGTGCCATGTAAAAAGGACCGAGTACACTCTTTGACATGGCTGGCATTAGGAAAGGCATCCAGCTGTAGAAACCATGCCAGAACAGACAATTGGAGCCTGGTGCAGCTCTCTGGTTTGCCAGCTCCTGTCAAACTTCCCAATTTTCCAGCATGGAAAATGATGATTATATGTGTGTGTGAGTGTATGTATATATGTATACACATTACACACACACACATCTCAGAAGGAACCGGTTAACCCTAGTGTATGGTAGCATAAACTTGCCCACAGCACCCTGCAACAAACTAGAACTTGTAACCACATAGTTGTGAAGCAAACTTCTTAACCACCTAGTCATGATTGTACTTATACCTGTTGCTAGTTTAATGAGAAGAAACTTGTACTAAAAAACAAAAATAATAAAATAAAAGGAAAAAAAAATAACCAAAGAAGATGTGAATTCCAGAAGCTGCAGCAAAAGCAACCTAATTAGCAGAGTAACAATTCTAAATAAAAACTGGCAGGCAATAAGCAATCCTGGTACCAGTGAAATGATAGGGTACACCCACTCCACACTGGATGTGGATGGCAATAGGAAAGACATCCACTTGTTAAAAACCAGACCAAATAACAAATTGTACCCAACAAAGAAGATGAATGGGTGTTCGATGTTATTGAGTAAGTTAATAACTGACTACAACAAGTGTTAGGAGAGACTTGTGTAACACATGCCAGCATGGGGAAACCTGACATGATGATGATGATGAATCTAGATCAGTTTTTCCCAACCATTTATTACCTTTGCACTTCTTTGATTTCTGTTTTACTGAGATGGACCCTTATTGTCATTCAATGTTTAAGAAATATTATATGCTTATAATCAACCCTTTAGCATTTAAACCAGCCATATCCAGCCCAGTATTATATTTGCTTTATGTTCAACCCAGCTAGATCTGACTTCTTACACTTAACCTACAATATCATTCTAAAACTATACACTCACATCATCAAAATCTCAAAACTATGTGATAATGCATGATCAATTAAAAAAAAAATGTGAATGAATAAGCAATACATTTGACAGAATAATTTGAATACTAAAGGGTTGAATATTATTAGGAATTGTATCAAAAAATTTAAGGTATTTTGTGTATTGCAGAAACAAAACCAATTAATTGCAGATATATTTTGACAACAAAATCTTATATGGACGCCGGTTGAAAACCACTGATCTAAATAGTTTCTATGACCTACAATCATCCTCTGTGTGTATGTCTATAATTTTCCTTTTTTTCTTTCTTTGTCTGAAATTTCATATTGTGCATTTTTGAAAAATGTGTTTGTGTTGTGTATGGTACAGTACTATGGTGGATATCTCTATGCTTACATACACGTTTCAACAAATAGCATCTGCCAGAGAGACAAGTTAATTCATAAACCATATCGGTTATCAATGGGTGAGACACCTCCTGTCAGAGCAGCTGACATTGGATATGTGTGTGTGTGTGTGTGTGTGTGTGTGTGTGTCAATAAGAGGTGTTGCTCCAGATTAACTCTTACTGAACAGACTTATCATCAAAGGTATTGCCAGCCATAAATATCCCGTCTTTTGTATATCTAGGACTACACTGTCCACAATTCAATATGATAGTGCAATTTAAGGGAGATCTGACAACTACTTCTAACCCAGTTGGCTTGTATATTTGCTTCCTTCACAAGAAAAACACCCGAAATGGAAATGAGTCAAGGAGGAAACCTTTATGTACGCAATCGACCAGCTAAAAATAGCAGCCAAAAAGAAAACCCCTACCGTCATACAAAAAAGGGTTCATTAATTAATATAGTCCCAGAAGGCGATATTTGAGTTTAAAACATCTCTTGCACATTTGTCAATCAAGATGGCGCAATCAGAAGTTAACGGTCCGAATCTAACACGCCGAAAGAATTCAAAGCTAAATACGCAAGTTTGATATACATCACGCTTTGCAATATTTGGACAAAGTGCACCCGGCGGGGGGATAGTCGTGACAGGAATGCTTTTAATCAGAAGAGTGCTCGATCAAGGCAGATTCCGAGCGAAACAACAGCCGGCAGCAGGGCGAATTCTAGGTAAACGTAACGCAAAATATGGCACTTGCTACCTGGTTAATACTTTTCGCTCGAAATTACGAGCGGAGGAGAAAATATATATATTTGATTTTACCCTACAAGGGGTTGTTTTTCATATCTGAAGAGGGATTTAATAAGCGTTTTTGCTAAGAATGAAGCAGAAGCGAAACCGAAATTCCCAGTACTCAGTTTTCGGTAGCAGTACCTGTATTGACAAGGATAATTATGCTGTTCCACAATTTTGCAAACATGAGTTATCTTTCTTTATTTAATTCTACTTCCGTACACAACGATGATGATGATGATGATGGTGGTGACACTAGCCATTCAGTACTTGTAGTAATTAAACAATAAGGACAGCTACAAAAAAGGAAAATAAACATCGCTCGCACACACACACACGTCGTCACAGTCGTCAAATGACAACGTGGAGGTACTTTTATCAGTGGATCAAAGCTGTCAAACCAACCACAGGAGGTGTAAAGGTAACAGGTGTCGCAAAACAATATTAGCAACGTAACGCAGCCGCCGTGGACGGTGGATTGACAGAATCTACTCAAAGAATCAAATAAAATGTCTTTCGGTATTAAGGTAGCGTTGTTTATGTTCTCTGCTGAGTCTAAATTCCTTCAGGGACGACTTTACCGTTCACCTTTCCGCGGAGGGAGGGTAGTCGATAAAATAAATACCTGTCACACACTGGAATCGATATCATTGTCTATTCACTCGTCCCCTAAATTCGAAACCATGTGTCCATGTTAGAAATCAATACAGGCATGACAACAAAATGTTGGTCAGTTAATTGACCACGATGCAATGGCCTTTCGTATCGTCTTCACACACAGACACACCTACATAAGCGTGTCCTCCCACCACACACACTCTTACAAATTTGTTTCCTCATAACTTTGAGAAAAATGGGTATTTGTTAATGAAATTTTCCACAAATATATTTCAGGTGCAGCAGATTCTGATTATACCGTAATTTGTTGTGAAAAATACACTTTGGAGATGGGGGTGGAGCGGAGAGGGTGTTTCTGATAATTCACATGAATCGACTTTGTTTCCACATAACTTTCAGGGGGAAAAAAAGGGGAATTTTATAATGAGATTTCCAACAAATACTTTTCAGGATGTGTAGATTACGATCGCATCAGAATTTAATGTGATAAAACAAAAATTAGTGCATGCCATATAAGAACTATCCATTTTTGTAAAAGTTATGGGAAAACAAAGTGTTTGAGGTGGGGGACACACTTGTGTATGTATGCCTATATATGTAACTTCCTAAATGAGAATGAAGACTGAAAGATGTGAGGAAATGATGTGATTATATAACGTTTTCCAAAACCTTTAGGCCAGGTAAAAATTGCCAAACCTGGCAATCGAAGCTATGTTTTAAGATTGATTATTTTATGAATAAAGTTCAAAATTTGTTGTTAAATTGCCTTTGTAGTTTGTTAAATACATTGTGGTCCATGAACATCCCCACCACTTTCACCCCCAAGCACAGTGCACCTATAACCAACCATATTATCCTACTGTCGACTAGTGCGGTTCCAATTCTTGTTGACCCTGATAGAGCAGATTTAAGATTAAAGGCGTCTCGGTTCTGAGGGTAGTGTGTGGTTTGAGGGAGATTTTGAACTCTTTCTAGTAGAGTGAGTGACTATATAATGGCTTCTTTCTTTGGCTCGTTAAAACCGTCTTTGTTGTTCGGCCGATAGTCAGTCCTGATCAAAAGCGCTCCGGCTGAGACCATCCCATCAGTTGGTATAAAGATAAACTTACTCAGTGTCCCTTTCCTACTTTCAATACAAGTTGGGTGTATGAGTTAAGAGAAGTTTGGCTGCTATTTTTTGTAGGTCGAACTATGACGTAGAAGCTGAGTTTGTTGGGCTCTAGTTATGTGGTTTGTTTAACCCCAAATCTAACCTAAGAGCAAATTTATGATCAAAGGCGCTCCACTTTGACCTTCTCTTGGGCATTATATTTCCAGGACTAAAATATCTAACATGTCCTTTCCTTTTCATGCGTAATTTAAAGGAAACTTAATTGCTATTTCTAGCAGATCAAACGACCGGATAGAGGACTCCCGCATGGGTGGTAGGCGTTTCACTTTGTCCTCTTGGACATTACATTTCCAGGAATCCTTTCCTTTTTTCATATGTAATTTGAGGGAAACTTAATAGCTATTTCTAGCAGATCAAACGACCATGTAGAGGACCCGGCTTTGCGTGGAACGGGCTGTATGTAGAGTCTGAAAATGGAGATTATCAGTGGATAATATATCTAAGCGAGTCGGTCATGACGTGTACAAAAACACGGCAATGTTGACAAAACCATTAGAAAAACATAACACAGCACCACAGTAGCCACTTGGCGTTGGATACTTTCACCCAACAAACCGATCAACAAAAACACCCACGCCCACTCTCCAACGAATTTTCCCCACTGACTTAATAAATGTGGCCTTCATCGCACGGACTACCGCCAATTAAACCGGAACCCGTATAAAATGAAATCCAAAGATAAATAAGACTGTTGATTTTTTTTATACAAAGAAAAAAAATTTAATTAAATAAACAAACACGTAGTTTAAGATGCATCAACAAGCACTGTGCTGTTGTTTTTGTTGAGCCCCTCGGCAGGGTCGACCCTGACTGAGCAGACCCTATATTAAAATTCAGTCCTCCTTGACGTGTCACCATGTTTTTTTAAGACGGTAAGGGGTGATCTGAGAGAAATCTAGCTGCTATTTTTAGCAGATTGAATAAACATTTATAAGCCTTCTTTTTTTCTGTTGTTGCTCAGTTTGTTCCCCCAGATCAATCCAGACCTTATAGTCGAAAGTGTTCCAGCTGGAGGGGAGGGGGGGGTACTTAAAACACCATTGCCCAATGTACCATGTTTCTTTTGTAAAATACTAAGCCAGTCATGGGCAACCTGCGGCCCGCAGGACTTTCTGAATGCCACACCGAACGAAAAACTACTTTGAATTATATTTTAGCGGTGCGGCCCGCCTAATGATAAGTCATGTCTAATACGGCCCGCTTCTCGAAAAAAAGTTGCCCGTGTCTGCACTATGATATGATTTGAGAGACATCTGGCTGTTATTTCTAGCAGATCTTCCGACCACGACCACGATCTCTCTCCCTCCTTCTCGCTGGCTCTACAAATACTGTCATTATTTATTGTTGGTCGATTTTAAGGAATACTTAAGACATTTTTACATATAATAATAATAAAACTGTCAAAAATTGTAAAATACAAGGATGTTAATTAGTTATTTCTATGTTTCTGCTGTTACTTTTACGCGAATTACTGTGAGAGTTTATGAATAAAAATTTCCTAAAGTTTGAACACTGACACATCAAGAACTATTTTAAAATATGGATTTGTTAACCTTCAGATTTCTTTAATAGGCTTGTTATTTGAAATGGGGATTGCTTGGAGGTCTCTCGGTGTGGATACTTACATCAGATTTCTTTATGTATATTCCATATTTCAAATGATTAAGAAAATATGATTCTTTTTCATCATGGGGTGTTTTTGTTTTCATTTTGGTGGAGGGAAGGAACAGTTACTAAACAAAATTCCAGTCAAATATTGGAACCTGATTTTAATATTATTAAATAAAACATCTTAGATGCGAATGGAATTTATAATAGAATAGAATGGAATAAAATATTCAATTGGTTATCGTCAACACGAAGGAATAAACACTTCAAAAACTCAGTAGAGGCATAAAAGAAAGACTTGGAAGAAGAGGTCCAAGTGTTTTACCGTTTCGTCGAGTTTTCTCTTTTTGTTTTTGTTTTTTCTGTTCAGAACCAAAAAAGACCGACAAATCAATTAATTCGAAATCAATTGAAATATTATTTACTATTTCTGCTGTCTGTTCATTAGTCGAACACATATCTATACACACACACGTCTCAAAAGTAGATACCTCTCATTATGTGTACATATCTATACATATACGCGTACATATGTATATACATGTAAACGTTTGTATATACACACACACACATACATATGTATATATACGTATTTATAAATACATGTGTGTGTGTGTGTGTGTATAATATAGAAATATAAACAATACTGTAGCGGACTCACCTTCCAGGCACTGGTGTTATTGTACTTTTTTTCCAAAATCCTTGTTTGTTATTGTAGTTTGTGGTGGCCTTAGGAGAGGCGACAGAAGCTGAATGAAAGACGGGGTGGTTGCCGTTGTTGTTGTCAGCAGTGGCGGTGGGCAAAGTAGTTGGACCATAAGTGGACATAACTAACCGAGAAGGTATCGGGAAAGAGGAGAAGAAGCGGAAAAGGACAATACTCCAAAACTCAAAAAAAACAAAACAGCAGGCATCGAATGGAATATGAAAAACTACTTCAGGTCCTTTTGTAGTTGTTTTGGGTGTTTCGTAGGAAGGGGGGGTCTTTTTTTTTTTTTTTTTTTTTTTTTTTTTTTTTTGGTATCTGGATTTTCCTCACCGAAACGGTGAGATCTGTTGTATATAAACAATAAACAGTACTTGCTAAGGAAGGAAAGAAGAAGAAGAACCAAAACAATTCGATAGAAGCCGAGGAGGAGGAGGCGGTGTCTTTTCGACACCACAACGATAACAAATCGCCCAGGTTTCTGAAATTTGGGCGAGAGTTCACTAGAATAAAGGTAGTATTGCTTTTTCCCCACTGGTTTCGTTGCTTTAAACAACAACTCAGTTATCTAAGCAACTTTCCTGTTAAGCCAATATGTTGTTTTTGTTATTAATGATTGCGTGTTTTGCTGTCAATGAGGATGACGTGCTCGGCTGCCGGAAACCCGTGGAAACTCAAAGATGGCTGATTGTGTTGCGAGTGCGCATGCGTAAACTCTCATGGTGCCAGATCACTTTTTGTTGTTTTTGCTTTTTTTTTTTTCACTTTTTTATCCGGAAAAATGAAGTTACTTTCTTGTTGCGACTTTTCCCAGAATCTTCCGTTTGGTTTATTGTTGTTGTTTAACCACCACAACCACTACTACTAACCTTCCACACTGACTTAACTCTCTTACTGAATTAACCTATGATCAAAGCGCTCCAGCCGTGACCATCCCATGGTTACTAAATCTATCATCAAATTGTCTTTCGAATTTTTGCAAGACGTTATGGTAGGATTTGAAACGATTAGCTGCTCTTTCTAGCAGGTCGGACGCCCATTTTTCAAAATGTTATGGTAGAGTTTGAAAAGATTAGCTGCTCTTTCTAGCAGGTCGGATGCCCATGTATAATAGTTTCTACTATAGGCACCAGGCTTGAAATTTTAGGGAGAGAAGTTAGTCGACCACATTGACACCACCGCTTGACTGGCACCTATTTTATCAACTTCGAAAAGATAAAACGAAAAGTCGACCTCGGCGGAATTTGAACTCAGAATGCTAAGACGGACGGGAAAAGGCTGCGCGGTAACGATTCTGCCGGCTTGCCGCCTTATACACTAACGTACAATACTTTCTGCTATAGGCACAAGGCTTGAATTTTTTTAGAGGGTTTAGTCGACTACATAGACCCCCCAGTGCTTAACTTGATAACTTATTTTATCGATTACGAAAGGATGACGAGCAAAGTCGAGTTCGGCCGGATTTGAACTCAGAACATAAAGACGACCGAAATGCTGCGAAACATTTCGCCTAGAACGATAACGATTCTGCCAGCGCTGTCTTATTCGCCTACGTATAATATAATGCCAAATCAAGAACGCTTCCCTGAATTTTAAAAACATATGGGAATTAATTGCTCAACGCTAGACTTATGAATGATTATTTATTCCATTTCCTCGACTGTTCAAATACTTTATCTTTCTTTTGTTCAAGTCATTGGACTGTGGCCATGCTGGAGCACCCCCTTGAAGGGCATAATGGAACAAATGACACGCCCCACCACCTCCACCAATATTAATTTGTTTAAGCCTGATACTAATTCTCTTTCTACCTAAGCACTATGTTACGTAAACAAACTAACAGTGATTCTCAAGCATTGGTGGTGATGGTGGGACACACATTTATGGAGTGTTCGGGCTAAATTTGACTGTTTTTATGTCTCCTTTCTTCGGACACAGCTTGATGTATTGATAAACAGTCAATGGCGTTAGAGAGCATAAAGATTGAAGTTGTAGTTGAGAAAAATTTAGTTGTAATGGGTGACTGGAAGCCATCTGAATATTGAGAAAGAGTTACTTGTATCATGATGATTCACCCCTAGTAACAAAATGCCGACGTCATGGCTGCTGCTCAATGCTCTGTGAATACTGTAAAGGCTGTAAGATGTGACATGAACAGCTGCAACATAGAGTACAAAGTCATGGCCAGCAGAAAGGCACATAAAAGACATTTTGTACTGCATCCGCACACCACAGTTAATCTAACAACTGCAGAGCAAGGTGATGGAAAATTTGAGGAAGGGACTGTAGGTTTTGATGCGAGAGATTGGTGTTGAAGTTTCCACAATGGAGCTGGCTTTGAAAGAGAACCTTTGCTAAACTTGTACAAGAAGCACAAAGAACAAATTCTGACAGCCAAGGCCAAGGAGAACTATTTTACAAAGGCAAAGAAGCTCCTGAACAAGATGGGGTATCCTGTTGAGTTGGGGATGATCTGATTCTTCTTAGATGAAAAGAACTTCTGCCAGGACCAGTTGCACAACACCAAGAACTACAGGTGGCTTGCCTACAATCCATGTGATGTCCCATGTATTATGAAAACCAAGTTTGCTCAGACCGTGATGGTCTCTGGGTGTTTCTCCAGTGAGAGTGATATCATATTGCCCCTCATCTTTGAACAGAGCCTTAAGCTCAATTTAGATGGCCGTGTGAGGCTGCTGGAATCTGTGATCAAACTGTGGCTGGAGAGGGTTGCTACTGGAAGGCTATATGTCCAGAACCAGGATTTGGCTCCTTGCCATTGTCAGATTATTTCTACAACTTCACCACCACAAATTTCTGGCTTCTTAATTCCAGATTGTAATCCCATAGATTATTATGTGTGGTTTGCAATTTAAAAAGACATCAACAACTCTGCCTGCAACGCCAAAGCTGAGCTCACAGATAAGATCAAGGCAATGTTTGAAGATCTTCCCAGGGACACAATGAAGAATGCATGTGCCAAGGTCATCTTGTGACTGTGATGGAAGTTGAAGGTGGCTACTTTCAACAGACTGTTATCTCCCAGCCATAATTTAATTGATAGTTTTTGAATTTTTTATAATAATTTTATTTTTGGATAAGATATTGCATTTTCTTTTCTTTTTATGCAAAATGTCAAATTTAGCCCAAACACCCTGTATGTATATATATATATATATATATATATCTGTGTGTGTGTATGTATATATATATATAGGGAGAATTCACGAAAAAAGATGAAGACAGGTGGTGTAAACAACAAATGGATGCATTATATATATAACTATATATATACACAAAGTTTCTTTCAGTTTCCCTCAATCAGATGCATTCACAAGGCTTTGGTTGGCCTGGGGCTATAGTAGAAGACACTTGTCCAAAGTGTCACATAGTGGAACTGAACCTAAGACTATATGGTTATGAACCAAGCTTCTTACCACACTGTGTAGTAATGATAATTTTTTCATTAATTGAAAACCTAAAATTATATATTTCTCATTATTTAGTTGTTCAAAACTCTTCTCACCTAGTTAATAAAATAAGGAAATTATAACTATGCTGGCACCACATAATAGCACCCATACCAGAACCATGTAAAAGCACCCATGGTAGTGTCACATAAGAAGCACCCAGTACACCCTGTAAAGTGATTGGTGTTAGGAAGGGCATCCAGCTGTAGAAACCAGGCCAAACCAGACATGGCTCTGGTCAAACCATGCCAGTCTGGAAAACAGACATTAAATAATGATGATGACAACGATTATTATTATTATTATTATTATTATTATTATTATTATTATTATTATTTAATAAATTGTTGTAAAAACACTGTTTCTGGATTTCACGGAGGAATTTTCACTATTCCTTTTCAAGGGTACTAAAATTCTGCTTGCCCAAGTCATCAGCAGCTCTGGGGTGGACCCTGATTGCAATTGAGAGAATTTATATTCTGGCAGGAGACCCAAGTCTAGACTGAGAATGAGATGGTTGGATAATATTCATAGTCTTAGATAGTTGTACTTGGGAACCAGCCAGAAAATCTAATGACAGTTGCTTCTGATAGTACCGACTGGAGAAGGTACCTGAGGATGAATACAGGTAAGTTCACTGCCATCAAGTCACCATGAAGAAAGTTCACTGCGAGAAAAGTTTACTGAGAAAATATATCTATAGTTTCTCAACAGTAATAGTTAAAAACTATTTTATTGAAAAAGAAATGGAGAATCGATGACGGTGAACTTTCCCTGTGGTGAACTGACGACGGTAAACTTACAGGACATGTCTGAGGACTCTACTCTCTCGACGCTCCCAGAAATAGTGGGTGGAATGGATGCTTTTCTGACTACCTTTTATTGTCGTTGTCCATTAACTTTTAATGTTGAATCAGACTCTGCTTTATTAGAATGCTGAACCCTTTCTCAGAAAGTGTTCTTAATACCTAATTTTTGTCTTTTCTTAAACTGGAGCAGTTTGAATCAATAGCAGCAGTATGCATGACATGTTATCCAAAAGTTTGTGGACTGCATGTATTGTTCAACAGAAATGTATATACATTGCTAACCTGCTTACTGAACCAGTCAACTAATGTGGTTCATCTTCACATGTTCAATTAATAAGCGTTTTATAACTGTCGTAAACCAATTCAAAAGAAGGCTTTTATCCAAACTTTGTCCTGATTGCTATTTAATCTGTTGATCATGGCTACACAACGATCAAGACATATTTTTAGGCACTGACAGTATCCATCCATCAACATCATTCAACACTGTACTGCACTTTCGTACTCAATTCAAAATATGAGTTTTAAATTTTTATCTGCTATTTACTCTGATAGAAAAGAATTAATAAGAGAATATTATAGTTCTTACTAATAACATGTTAGAACAGCTCAGTCATTTTTATGATAGCTGACAAATTGAAATAATATGACTGCATCAAATTTTCCATAAAGCCTTGCAAATCTACTTCTAAGACTTTTGTAATTATTTCATCACACTTTTTCTACTTCTAGACTTTTGAAATACTTCGACACTTTTTTTTCTCTGTCTGTTATTCCTGGGAGGGTCATGGGGGTAGAGCCCTTAGGCAACTCCTCTATAGGGTCCTATCAAAAGCAACCATCATTACACTTCCTGGTTGGATTCCCAAGTGTGACCAACTAAGACTGTGGATATTATCCAATCATCTCATTCTTGGTCTACTTCCTGAGTCTCCAACAAGGTGACTCAGTTTGAAGAATCTGTCTTGCAATTCTTTCCTGTGCCATTCTAATCACTTGTCTATAGCACCAGAGCTGTGGCCTCTCAGTGCAGAGAAGTAGCAGCTCCACCTCGAGAGACCTCCTGCTCTCTGAACTACACACCCATTTCAACTGCTTATATTTGCAATCACATTCATTCAGTCATTACCCCACACTCATGACCATAGTTGAGGACCAGGAAAAAATGCCAAATTGAAGAGATAGCAACTTTGGGTTTTTTACCAAACGTTCTTCTCTTCTGAAGATCAACTGCTGGAGCTGGCACATTACTCTTCCAGCACCTGCAATTCTAGCATTCAATTCGCCTTCCTGCTTCCTTTCATTTCAAGTGCTGCAAGGCAGGGTTGGGATTTAGTGGTGCAAAGACCAAAACATTGGCCCTCTCAAGAAAGTCTTCCCAATGCACTCTGCATGTTAATGGAACATCTCTGAGATTAGTGGCAAGTTTTGAGTTTCTCATCATGCTTTTGGCAAACATTATTTGGATCAAACATAGGGTTTTGAGAAGTACAGACATTTTAAGACTGGTTGAATATCTGTCCAAAATGAATGTCTGAGGTGGCCAACGACTAAGAAAATGCCAGAAAATAATGGAAAAGATTGTGAACTCATTCATGAAGATTATAGCAGAACAATCCATCAGATCTCTCCTACAATTAGAATCAATTATGGAGTAACCAAAGACATACAGAAAACTTGAGCATGTACTGCATTACTATGAAGGACACACAAGACAGTAGGGATGATAGATGTGGATGGCTTTTGGAAGAGAGCATTAAGGATACTTTGAGATGATGATAATGATAACATATATATATATATATATATTTATATATATATATATA
>NC_069004.1:19374210-19385480 GCF_001194135.2 Octopus bimaculoides
TATATATATACATATATACGACAGGCTTCTCTCAGTTTCTGTCTACCAAATCCACTCACAAGGTTTTGGTCGGCCCAAGGCTATAGTAGAAGACACTTGCCCAAGGTGTCACGCAGTGGGACTGAACCTGGAACTATGTGGTTCGTAAGCAAGCTACTTACCACACAGCCACTTCTATATACGAGTTTTTTCCCAACCAAGCTCTTTGATCTGTGATGTGATGGTCTCAACACACAGATGTATGAAATTTAAATCATTTAAGTTTTAGCTTATTGTTAACACCTCATGGCTTGTGATTTAAATAAACAATGCATCTATGGCTACATCATTGACTAATGTAGCCTTCCTTTTTCAGTAAGGGTGTGATCTGAAAGAGATTTGGCTACTATTTAAGTTAAATAATCATGTAGAGCAGTGGTTCTCATCCAGGGTTCATCTGACCCCGAGGGGTCCACACATACAAAATGATGAATTAGGGATCTACAGTAGTATTTTGCTTTAGATGTATGTATTGCAAGAAACAACTACAAGCTTAAAAGTTGATAGTCTGATCAGGATACTCATGGAATGTGACCAAATGAGGTTTGGTTTTCAACATAGTTCTCCTTGCGGTTCACACACTTCTTTCAATACTGTTGCAGTGCTTAGATCCCATTGGTGAAAAGGCTTTCATCCTGCTGGTCAAAGAATGTCATCAACAGCAGATAGGACATTATCATCGCTGTGATATCGGTTCCTAGCCAAGTGTTTTTCCATGTTGTGGAACAGATAATAGTCAAACAGGGCCAAATCAGAAGAATAGGGAAGGTGATCAACCAGTTCAAAGTCACAGTTACACCCAACAGCCATTAAAAGCAAGGACTAGTGTGATGGAGCATTGTCCTGATGAAACAAGGCCCCTTTCATCAGTTCTCCTGGGCTTTTGGTTTTGATAGCCTTTTGTAACTGCCTCAGCAAGTTGGCACAGTATTCTTCATTGATGGTGTGGCTCTTTTGAAAATAGTTAATAAACACATTTCTTTTTGCATGCCAAAAAACTGGGGCCATCACCTTCCCTGCAAATGAAATGGCCTTAGCCTTCTTTGGAGCAAGTGAGAAGGGATGTTTCCACTGCATGGATTGTCTCTTTGTCCTTGGCTCAAAGTGATGAAGCCAACACTCATCCTAGGTTAGGAACTGTTCAAGGAAACCAGCTGGATCTTCCTCAAACAATGACAGATTTTGCCATGATGTGATCAAAGATGTAGCACATACTAATCAGAAACTTTGTCATCCCAAGTTCATTGCGCAGAATATTCTCAACTCTCTCATGAAATATGCTAATCATCATCATCATCATCATCATCATCATTCAGTGTCCATTTTCCTTGCTAGCATGGGTTGGACGGTTTGACTGAAAGTGGCACAGTAAAGGGCTGCAATAGGTTCCATAGTGTGTTTTGGCTTGGTTTCTGCAGCTTGATGCTCTTCTTAATGCCAACCACTTTACAGTTTATCCTGGGTGCTTTTTTACATGACACCAGCACCAATGCTTTTTACATGATACCAGCACCAATACTTTTTATGTGGCACCAGTACATACTTTTTACATGGTACCAGTACCCACACCAATGCTTTTTACATGGTACCAGCACCCACACCAATGCTTTTTTTATATGGCATCTTGGTTTTAGGACATTGCTTCTTTTATGTGGCACCTATAGCATTGGCTTATTTGATTTATAGTCACTTGCCTGTCATCCATCACCATGTGGTGAACATGATCAATGTTTTCCTTGGTGCTGGCAGTTGCAGGACATCCAGACCTTGGGTCATTTTCAAGACTCTCCCTTCCCCCTCCTAAATTCAGTCACCCACTTTTGCACTGTTGATAAAGCTGGAGCATCATCCCCTAATATAGCAACCATGTCAGCATGAAAGTTCTTAGAGTGGGGTGGGGGAGCTAAACCTTTTCTTTGTAGGTATTTGATAACACCACAATGCCAAATTTTGTTGATTTTTCAAAAGAAGTTACTACTAGTTACTTTTGAAGTCTTCTTTAAACAGCCAAGTGTCAGTTCACCCGGAATGAAACAATACAATTGCTAAGAAGAAGAGCTGAAATCAATGCATGCGAGATTTGACAGTTCTGACATCACTCCTTCATAGTCAACCCATGAACTTTTCAGTCCACCCTCATAGCTTTCTTTACATAGCTTAACATGTTTCTGGCCTCTGAAACATATTCTCTCAGTGAGTGCGATAGCAAACTTATGCAAATAAATATGGGAAAGAAAACAAAATAGGAATTTTGAAAGAAGTATCTATAAAACTAGTTTTTAAACATCGAATGGCTACGGGGGTCTACCAGAATAAAATAGAAACCCAAGGGGTTCATAGATAAAAAAATGGTTGAGAATCACTGATGTAGAGGCTCCCTCATTGGCTCAGTTGTTTTCAGAAGTGCTGCAAAGTTTTATGACAGATCAACCATAAACAAATATTCATTCGAGAGGTACAAAGTTCATTTCTCTGTACAGGTTTGCTGACCGCTTCTTTTTTTCTATCTTACAAGGGTATTTACTCAATTAGAGTAACTGTCAAGGAACCACAATCTCCTGCTAAATTAAAAGCAATGAACTCATTCTACCAGTATTTCTTAACCTATTTTGAGTGGTGGTTCATATACATAATTGTATAAGACAGAGTGTGATAAAAGAGGAGAAAGATATAATGATTCACAATTTCATGACCAGACCTGTGAATTTGCTTAGTTGATCTGCAGTTCATTGAGGTCCTCTATGAGGTTGCTCAAACTAGTCGAAAATAGCAACCAAATAAATTTGGATCAGTTACTTCAGGATCAGTTATGGGAGTGCTGTTAGAGATAAGGATATTTACCTGATTTTCTAAGTTGTCTTCACAGCCATCCCACATATGAGAATTCCACTGAGAATTCTTTTATTTTCTGTAAAATATTCATTAATTAATCAATGAAGGAAAAAAAATGATCAAATGAGAAAAAAAAAACTTTGTATTTTTAGTTACTAATGGTTGAATGGAGATATAAAGTTTTGACTGAACAATGACTGTACAATGTCCTGATGTGTTTTAACTTGAGATA
Organism: Octopus bimaculoides; assembly: GCF_001194135.2. Lineage (NCBI taxonomy): Eukaryota > Metazoa > Mollusca > Cephalopoda > Octopoda > Octopodidae > Octopus > Octopus bimaculoides. The sequence continues at coordinate 19,377,314 of NC_069004.1, forward strand.
AATTATTTGTCAAAACCAAAATTATTTTAAGAAATGGTCTCCAAACATTACTTCTAAAAATCATTCATTTGTTATTTTGATTAATAGAAAAACATCAGTGACAAGTTGTCTCAGGGCCTTCAAGAGAAATTTAACAAGACAGAACCAAAGTACTTTTGGATTCCAGAAAATGGAACCCTCTCAAAGTTCAAGGGACTTCATGAGGTTTTAGGGAAGGACCTGGCAGATAGTTGTGGTACCCATACTGCTGAATTCCTTTCTTATAGGTCCAAACTCACCTCTGAACCTCAACCTGTCCTGTTTTTACCCAACACACACTAGAACTGCTATCCCATAGAGTAAACACTTAGATTCACTTTCCCAATCTGGTGAAATAAACCATGACATTTTCATCGTAACTGACAGAGTGCCTATAAATCTTATATTGTTAATCAACTCCAAACTCCAGTAAACCGAGGCCATTGACATAAAACCTCTTCGCTTTTATTTCAAATGCACAGCACATACACACTCAAAGAGAGACTTCACTTTTCAATCACCTTCCACCAGTCTGCCATGCCTCTTAAATGGAACTGTCGTCTAATATTTTCTCTTTCTTCTGACCCACCAACCATTTTCATCTTTCCTAATCATTCCCCTCTTCTATTTCAAGGGACAAAAACTTGTTTCAATTCACAGAAACTACCTACTCTCGTGTAATTCACAACTCAGTACATATAAAGGTTTTCATCCTATACATCACAAGTATTCCTTCATCTCCAACAGCACCCTCAAAACTGATCCTGAAGCTTAGCTCCAGATTTACTTGGCTGCTATTTTCGACTAGTTTGAGCAACCATATAGAGGACCTCACTGAACTGCAGTACAACTATGCAAACTTGCAGGTCTGGTCATGAAATTGTGAATCATTATATCTCCTTTCTCCTCTTCATACAATTATGTATTTGAACCACCACTCAAAATGGGTTAAAATTTACTGGTAGAATGAGTTCGTTGCTTTTAGTTTAGCAGGAGATTGTGGTTCCTTGACAGTTACTCTAATTCTTAATATTCAAAATTTAAAGATCAGTGGGGCAAAGAGAGAGAGGGGGGACGGAGGTTACTTTCTTTATCTCCTTCCGAGTCAATAAAATTATTATGAACAGTCAATGTCACAGAAAATATTCTCATTTCCTGGGTCCAATGTAACTTTTGGCGTTCCTAGCCAGAGAAAATGTTGCGTTTCGTCACACATTCGCTCTTCACCTTTGTTACTGCTAATATATTGGAGTTCGATTAATCAACCAAATATCTTTATCTCATACACAATATTTTACATAATGCTTGCTCTATGAGACATTCTCATTACCAGCTAGCGACCGAATCTCACCACTTTTTTCGGCACCTTCCAACAGAACCTTTCCTTTCCTTTCAGCAGTGCCAAGCAATATTGATAACATCAGAGAATGTCCATATTCATTTAGCCCACATCGTATCAGGGTTTGTTTTGTTTTTTAACACTATCATAATTGTAGCTACCTACGTGAAAGGAGGATTACCGAAAGGAGATAACACTAGTGCCGTTTTAAGAAATGAGCACACCAGACAGCTGTCCGGGATCGCGCATATCAAGAACTCCAGTGTTAATCCATATATGCTGAGACTTGCTATCAGTAAATAAATAACTATAGGTCCCAGTAAAGCGTGAGAGGGGAGCGAGCTATAATGCTGTCAAGATAACCCTGGATAACATGGCATAACTACAGAGTTGTACCCCCCAGACTTTGGAAGGTCATAACTTTCTGTAGTTATGCCCATAACATAACTAGTTTTCAGTTCTTATATATTAATTCTCTCGTCTTATGGAAAGAAAATCATACAAACAAATTTGTTAATCCTTTTCCTGCGAGAATTTAACTTATAACGATAGAAAAATATCTACACAGATGACACCAAATTATTTACATAACAGGTAGTCTATGGGGAGAAGACAAGAATGAATGAGTTAAAAAATGTGAAAAGTTTGTCACCAAACTTATCTCAGTTCTGTCCCTTGTGAGAAGAGGACGTGGCTGGATTCTCGTTGATCAGCAATAATGTTGTGTGTTTCGAGCATGTGCTTGAATATGGTTTGAACGTAAAACCACGTAAAAGAGAAAAATAGTAACAACTTACATCTGCCAGTGTAACAAAACATTTATATTGACTAAAGATGCATGCACTAAGACAGCGACCTGATGTTTACTCGCAACACACCTCTATGCTTCCTATATATATCGTGGGATTCTTGGTAAGTAATCTTGCCTGCTGATAGCAGTTATTAACTACTTTATCTTTCTGTTCACATAAACTACAGCCAATTGGTATTTTATTTACAAGCCAATGAGGAAGCCACCATGTGGTCGCTTGACCTGCTAGAGATAACAGCCAGACGTTCGCTTGATCTATTAGAAATAACAACCATACTCCTTCAAATCACATCATAACTTTCTAAAACGGGAAGGGCACATTTGATATTATAATCCTCGATATACAAGCTGGAATGCTTTTGATCAAAAGTCAGGCGGGTCAAAGCTGACCTGGGGTTGAATAACAATTCATAAACACTTGCCTATCTCCGCTCCTTCTTTTTGTTGTTTACTTCACGTCTCTTAACGATTACAAACATACGTTCATATTGTTTATTTAAATCATTAATTCATTAAGACCCATAGATTAGTAGATAAGAGCTCGGTTTATATAAATAAGCATAAAAGAAGCTGACTTTTTAGCCTCTGTAAGGTGGGGGTTATTCACGAAACAATCCATTTTACCGAAGTAGTTCAGTAGAAATGTATTTTACTCGATCTCATCTCTACATTTTAAGTTTGTATGGTGCCAAGGTTGAATGTTAACCTTTCGTCATTCTAGAATCGAACTAATAATTTGTGACAGATCTTAGAAATGTAATAACTTCTAAGGAAGCCTTCATGCGTTGGATTTGCGGTGGAATTTTGGAATAACAGTCTCCCATACCTCATGGGAGAATAAGAATGGTACGGAACAGAGAGGAGACAATGTTTAGGACCGTTATTTGTTATATAAATCACAGAAATACTAAAATAATCCTTTCTACTATACGCACAAAGCCTGAAATTTGGGGGAGGGGCTAATTTACCTCGGCCGTATTTGAATTCAAAACGTAGACAGACGAAATACCACTAAACATTTAGTCCGGCGTGTTAATGATTCTTTCAGCTCACCACCTTAATATTAATATTAATAATAATAATACTGGTTTCAAATTTTGGCACAAGGCTAGCAATTTCGGTGGGAGTGAGCAAGTCGATTACCTCGATTCCAGTATTCAACTGGTACTTATTTTATCGACCCCGAAAGGCTGCAAAGCAAAGTCAACCTCGGTGGAATTTAAACTCAGAACTTAAAAAGTCAGTCGAAATACCGCTAAGTGTTTTGTCCAGCGTGCTAATAATAATAATAATAATAAAGGAAAAAGAAGTTTCGTTTTCTTTTCCCATGAAGTATGGAATTTCAAGGGACATCTAATCCAAAATTCAGCTAGATTTGCTTGGACATATTTTTGACAATATCATCTAAATCCTTCTAGATCTTCCTTTAACTGTAGTCTGGTTGTGTGGGATTAATTAAAAAATAGAAAAAACTTTTTAGGGTGTGCGTGTTTGTGTATGTGGAATGACAGAATCGTTAGAGCTTCGGACACAAAATGCTTTTCGCGTTCTGAGTCCGCTTCCTGTCGTAGTAAACTTTACCTTTCGTCCTTCCGAAAGGTACAAAATAAAATAATAATCAATTACTGAGGTCGGTTTAATATTTGCATAAAGCATACTAGATGTGAATGGAAATATAACAGAGGCATTTTTTCGTGCCATAGAAGAATATAAGACATCGCTAATAAGGAAACGACCAGCTTGTAACGTAAATATTAAACGTATGTAACTATAACGAGGAAATTTTCCATGTATGCATGTTGCATAGTTGTTTGTTATGTAGGAACCATCGTATATAATTGTAGTGAGCCTAAAGAAATGCCTTAAATTTATTAAAATTATATTCATAATGGAGAAAAGGGTGGAGTAACCATCACGAATTTGTATGTAGGGGTGGGGGTGGAATAACCACCATGAATTGTGTGTATGTTAAGTTGTAATGATTACAAGTCATAGTTGTGTACTTAGGTGTACCTTTAGAACCGAAAGCATTTTGATAAGACAACAAGGAAGCCTTCATGCGGTCGTTCAGCCTGTTAGAAAGAGCAGTTTAAATTCCTATCAAATCACACCCTACTGTCTCAAGAGTAAGGGTGTATATCTGGAGAGAAAGACAGGATGGTCGAAGCTGGAATGCTTTTTCATCGTAAGTCTTCTCTGTCAGGGCTGATCAGAGTTATATAACAATAGTAAAATTTTCCCAAAATTCCTTTCATATTGCGTTCAGATATTGTACGTTTGTACATGTTTACCACTTCAATAAATTGAAAAATTGCGCTAAGTTTTAAACGTTTTTAAGAACAGGATAAACATGTTTTTAATAGATGTCTTTTTCACTCGTTTCCAGCTTACTTTCATTCCCACGTACATACTACTTATTTATCGATTGCTCCATTGAAATATTTTCTGCTTACATTGCAAGTATTGCCTCCGTATAATTATTTCTCGTGGTTTGTTGGAAACAAAACAATGCCTCTCACTCAGAATCGAATTGTCATTTTTTTTAATGTTCCGACTGAATGAGAGATATAGTAATATTGGTTTCAATGTTTTGCACAAAGCCAGCAAATTTTTTAGGAGTCGGGTGCGGAATAGTTGATTACATCGACCCCAGTATTCAACTGGTACTTATTTTATCGACACCGAAATGATGAAAGACATAGTCGACCTCAACGGAATTTGAACTCAAAACGGAAAGACGATGCCCAGCGTGCTATCGACTCTGTCTGCTCGCCGCCTTAAATTTTTTTAGGAACAAGGGATTAGTCTATTACATTGAACTCCATTGCTCAACCGGTACTTATTTTATCGACCCGAAAAGATGAAAGGCAAGGAATAAGCATAGACCTTTGTTGTCCATTGCTTTGATGCTTAGCTCCTAATAGGACAAGCAGACCTATGCTCAAAGTATCTCCAACTTTTACCATCCTATAACTTTAGAATAGTTATTTATTTTTATAACCCTGGTAACTCTTCTATCAGTCTCTTGCCGAACCGCTCGCTAAGTTATAGGGGCGTAAACAAGTCAACACCGGCGGTAGGGGAAAAACACACACACACGACGGGATTCTTTCAGTTTCCGCCTACCAAACCCACTCGCAAGGCTTTGTTTGGCTTGGGGCTATAGTAGAATACGCGTGCCACGCAGTAGAACTGAACCTGGAACCATGTAGTTGGATAGCAAACTTACAACTCAGCCACAAAAATATTGGGCATTAAATGAATATAGGATTTCAAGTGGAGATTTTAAACAAGATTAGGTATCTAACCCTGGAATCATTCTCTTCGTTACTTTACGGTACCTAAAATGGTACCTAACACAAATCAAAGTTTTAAGCTTTCAAACTAAGCTTCAAGTTTTAATTCCCAGTTGTTGCCATCTCACTTCTGGTAACTCTATAGGAAAGGCATGCTTGTTACAACATGCTTTTTTCTTTTATTTTAAACTTCGTTCTTTTGAATACAAAAGAAGCCACTACTGGTATTGGCCGTAGCAACCCATTTCTTTCTCAGTGGCATTTTCTGTGGGTGGTCAGTTTTCCCATTAACGGTAGGAAAGTTAGTTTTTTTTCCCCCTGTAAGAAGGTGGAGTGTTCAATTTTCCTATAGGAGGATGGAGAGAAGGTTCGATTTTTTTTCTCCTAACTTAGCTAGTGTTGGGCATATTTAATAGAGGAAACATTAAAAACAACTAACTTGAAATAAACGGGACGAAGTAAAGAAAAATATAGTTGTCAATGGGTAAAGTATGGGAGATAACTCTTGAACGTATTTCAGTCTGAGATGTCATCATTGATGAAATGGATGGAAGAATTACTAAATATATGTACAGGCGTGGCTGTATGGTAAGAAGCTTGCTTCCCAACCACATGATTCCAGGTTCAGTTCCACTAACTGGAACCTTGAGTAAGTATCTTCTACTCTAGTCTTGGGCCGACCAAAGTAGACGGAAACTTAAAGAAGCCCGTCGTGTGTGTGTGTGTATATATATATATATATATATATACACACACACTACACTTTGATCTTAGCCAAAAGGCGGTCCCCCACCACCGCTAGACAACCGGTGCTAGTGTGTTTACGTCCCCGTAACTTAGAGGATTCGGCAAAAAGAGACCGATAGAATAAGTACCAGGCTTACAAAAAGTAAGTACTGGGGTTGATTCATTCAACTAAAAATTCTTCCGGGCAGTGCTCCAACATGACCACAGTCTAATAACTGAAACAAGTCAAAGATAAGAGATAATTGTTGGCAAGTGAAAATAGATATGTTCAGAAATGAATTAACTTGTCCTTCTATAATTAAACATTGCAACCTTGTAATTCTTGTTAGGGCAGTGGCTTCCAAGCATTTTTTGCCTAATGGACCCCTTTGATTCCTATTTTATTCTATGGGACCCTCATAGCCATTTGATGTTTAAAAAAAGTCCCATCATATTTTTATAATGAAATATTATTAGGAATTATATTAAAAAGAATTACTAAAATATTTTTTGCCTTGTAGAAGTATAACCAATTTATTGCTGATAAATTTTAACAACAGAATCTTATATGGACCCCACAAGGGCCACGTGGGCTCTGGTTGAGAACCACTGAGTTAGACCATTAGTTAGTGGATTTAGAAAAGGCAAACTAGTAGAACAGTGTTATGCATAATATGTCTAGAACTAGTGTCTTCGACCTGGTTGTTAACAGTCACAGCATTTTGGTTGTTGACCTTCCTGCATTCTCCAGGTCGTATTCAGGGACTTTAAAAAAAAATTCAAATGCAGTTTCCTGGATAAATAGTTCACTTATGCTTCTAACACTCATCAGAAAGACATGGATGTTGCATCATCTACTTTTTATCCGTGACTTTGCTTTAATAAAAACCCGATATACACATAAGACCTCTTAAACCCATTCTATGGTTTGGCAACCAAAACCAAAGCCTTGTGAATAGATTTGGTAAATGGAAACTGAAAGAAGTTGTTTATATAAGTGTACATGTGCATGTGCGTCTGTCTCCCTGCCTTAACATCACGTGATCATAAGAGAGTGTTACCATTATACTAGCAGTGTCTTTTATTTCCAGTCTTCTGTGAAAGCATGTCAGACCATTGGGAAATATTACCTTACTTGGAAACAGGTGAGGGTTGGTGACAGGAAGGGCACCTGACTGTAGAAAATCTGTCTCAACAAATTCTGTCTGACCCATGCAGCATGAAAAAGTGGACATTAAAACAATGGCAATGATGATGATGATGATTACAGGGGACAAACAGATCTTTGCTCAAAAGCTTCATTAGTTGTATTATTTGTTGTTTTAAGTTTTGCTCTAGCTTTGAGAAGACATCAATACCTGGAAAATGAGACAGTTACCCATAACATGTTAATTGCCACATATACCACCAATGGTCCATCCCAAACATCACACAAGTGCCTTATGCACCTCTGGTGGTACATTTTCATAATTTGAGAAGATTTTCTATTCTATTTCTTTGACATGGTTTTGAGGATATTTATATAACATGAGTGCAAAGTTTAAAGTTTAATTACAAAATATTGTAAAATCCCCCCCAAAATTGTAGAGTGATTGGAAATATGTATTTCGTTTTTGGGTTTGGTTTGCAAGATTCTTTATGTGAGTTCGTGTGTTGAAGCATATTCTGTTGTGTCTGGGGAGAATCATTTTCTTTTTGTGCCTTATAATTTAACACTCACCAGTAAAATTTTTGCAACCTTTTCAATTGTCTTGACAGAGTCAAGACTATTGAAAAGGTTGCAAAAATGCAACAAAAGTTTTAGGAAAATAAAAATAAGAAATAAGTGGAAATATATAGTATCATCAATAAGTTCTAAGTGGAAGTATATAGTATCACCAATAAGTTCTAAGTGGAAATATATAGTATCACCAATAAGTTCTAAGTGGAAATATATAGTATCACCAATAAGTTCTAAGTGGAAATATATAGTATCAC
>NC_069004.1:19385490-19385980 GCF_001194135.2 Octopus bimaculoides
ACCAATAAGTTCTAAGTGGAAATATATAGTATCACCAATAAGTTCTAAGTGGAAATATATAGTATCACCAATAAGTTCTAAGTGGAAATATATAGTATCACCAATAAGTTCTAGTGACAGACTGGTGGTTAATGTGCTAAGGGTCAGTTTCTGTTTTCCATCATTTTGCTATGATAGGTCCCAAAGTTGCTGAATTTAAGCAGTTCAGCTTGTATTAAGTTGGCAGAAATGGCAAAAAATAAGAATAAACCATCATCATCATCATCCCTTAATGTCTATTTTCCAAGCTGGCATTGGCTGGACAGTTTGACCCGAGCTAGCAAGCAGGAGAGCTGCACCAGGTTCCAGTCTGATTTGGCTTGGTTTCTGCTGCTGGATGCCCTTCCTAATCCCAACCACTTTGCAGAATGTGCTGGGTGCTTTTAATGTGGCACCAGCACAAGTGCTTTTTACATGGCACAGGGCTCTTGCAGGCCAATCTTCTTCATCA
>NC_069004.1:19385990-19393750 GCF_001194135.2 Octopus bimaculoides
CATTTCTGCTGTGGAGGACAGGTTTTCTTGAGTACCACAAGGCACCAGATATATCAGTCTTTTGTCATCTCCTTAAAGTTCAGTGTCCTCAGGTCATTCTTCAGTAAATGGTTAGCAATATTTAGTTTTGTCTTTCTATGTTTTAGGTTCAAATGAAAATTTCAGAATGGAGTTTACCTTTCATTTTTTTGAGTAACATATAAATCATTTGTCCTCAACTGATTGAGTAAGAACTCAATTCTCTAAAATGCTCTCTTCTTTCTTTCTTTCTTTTTTCTTTTTTTTTTTTTTGTCAGGACTTACTTGGTGTCAGCATGATCTTACCATTGATAGGACCGCATGTGAGGGATATGGGGGCTTCGTCAACCGTTGTAGGAGCTCTAGGTAAGAATGACAAATTTTCTTTTCAATTAGAAACTACCCCTTGAGTGACAAACTTGCAGAATTGTTAGCATATCGGGCGAAATGCTTAGCGGCATTCGTCCGTGTTTACATTCTCACTTCATCCTTTTGAGACCAATAAAATAAGTGCCAGTTGAGTACTGGAACTGATGTAATCAACTTACCTGCTTCCCCAAAGTTGCTGGCCTTGTACCAAAATTTGAAACCATTATTTAAAGCAACAAGCTGGCAGAATCGTTAGCTCTCTGGGCAAAATGCTTAGTGGTTTTTCATCCATCTTTACATTCTGGGTTCAAATTTTCCAAAAGTCAGCTTTGATAAAATAAGTACCAGTTGAGCACTATGGTCGATGTATTTGAATTACCTCTCTCTTGAAATTACTGGCCTTGTGCCAAAATTTGAAACCAATCAGAGAGTGCCCCTCTCCCCCCACCACACACACAAAAGAAAAACATACATTAAAAAACTTTGTTACTAAATGAATATAGACTTCTTTTTTTTTTACTTAGTCATCTCATCTTTAGTGATGAAAACTTTAAATATTAATGAGCTGCCACCTGTCATCACCATCGTTTAATTTCTGTCTTCCATGCTGGCATGGGTTGGATGCTTTGACAGGAGTGGGCATGCCAACAAGCTACAACATGCTCCATTGTCTGCTTTGGTATGGTTTCTTCAGCCAGGTATCCATCCTAATGCCAACCACTTTCCAGAGTGTACTGAGTGCTTTTTATGTGGCACCAGCACTGGTGCTTTTTACATAGAACCAGCACCAGTGGGGTCAGCAAGTAACTTACCAGACAAAGACCTCTTTGGGGAGGGAGTAAAACTGAGGGAGGTGGCTTTGTGCCAGTTGAGAGCTTAAAGTATAATAGAAGTATAAAGATAGATGTCTTACTAAAGACAAATTGTGCAGGGGAGGGGCTAAGTTGTGCAGAGGAGGGGCTAAGTTGTGCAGGGGAGGGGCTAAGTTGTGCAGGGGAGGGGCTAAGTCAATTACATCGAATCTAGTACTCGACTGGTGCTTATTTCATTGACCCTAAAAGAATGAAAGGTAAAGTCATCATTGGCAGAATTTGAACTGAGAACGGGAAGATGAACAAAATATCCATCATATATATCTGTATATATGTATGTATATGTGTCTGGGCCCTATTAATGTATGTGTCTGTGCATATGTTTGTGTTTCCTTGTGTTAACATCACATGGTAGTTGTAAAATGATTGTCACTTTCATAGAAGTAATGTCATTCATTTCCAATATTCTGTGGAAAACCTGTTTGGTCATGGGGAAATATTACCTTGACTGGAAATGGGTGAAGGTTGGCAACAGGGAGGTCATCCACTCAGAAAATATGCTTCAGTTAAACTCTGTTCAACACATGCAATTATGGAAAAGTGGATGTTAAATGATGATGATGATGACTGAAATAGAAGTTGGAATGGTCACAAACGGAACACCTTTAATTACAGAAATTTTCAATCCAGGCGTATGAGTGGCTGTGTGGTAAGTAGTTTGCTTACGAACCACATGGTTCCAGGTTCAGTCCCACTGTGTGGCACCTTGGGCAAGTGTCTTCTACTATAGCCTCGGGCCGACCAAAGCCTCATGAGTGGATTTGGTAGATGGAAACTGAAAGAAGCCCGTCGTATATATGTATGTATATATATGTGTGTGTGTGTGTGTGTGTGTGTGTGTGTGTGTGTATGTTTGTGTGTCTGTGTTTGTCCCCACCAACATCGCTTGACAACCAATGGTGGTGTGTTTACGTCCCCATAACTTAGCTGTTTGGCAAAATAGACTGATAGAATAAGTACTAGGCTTACAAAGAATAAGTCCTGGAGTCAATTTGCTTGACTAAAAGTGGTGCTCCAGCATGGCCGCAGTCAAATGACTGTAACAAGTAAAAGAGTAAAAAGAGTAAATCCATGTTGACTGAAAAACAATGACAACATTAACCATTTATGATATCATTATTTATATGAATCTTAAGGTGGTGTGCTGGCAGAATCATTAGCACGCTGGGCAAAATGCTTAGCAGCATTTTGTCCATCTTTACGTTCTGAGTTCAAATTCCGCTGGGGTTGATTTTGCCATTCATCCTTTTAGGGTTGATAAAATAACTACCTGTTGAGCACTGGGGATAATGTAATCAACATACCCCTTCTCCACCAAACTTGCTGGCCTTGTGCCAAAATTTGAAACTGGTATTTATATAAATCTTTATTTACTAATTATATTGATGTTTTAATTACATTGGTCATTTCTAGGATCCGTCTATGGTGCTTTACAACTGTTCTCAAGTCCAATTGTTGTAAGTAGTAATTACATATTTTTACTTGTTTCAAACAAAATTACTCTCTCTCTCTCTCTCCCTCCCTCCCTTTCTCTCTCTCTCTCTCCCGCTCTCTCTCTCAACAGATTCTTTCATTTTTACCTGCAGGTGTGGCTGTGTGGTAAGAAGTTTGCTTCCCAACCACATGTTTCCAGGTTCAGTCCCACTGCGTGACACCTTGGGCAAGTGTCTTCTACTATAGCTTTGGGCCAACCAAAGCCTTATGAAACAGAAACTGAAAGAAGCCTGCCATGTGTGTGTTTTTGTGTCTGTTTGTCCCCTGCCACCACTTGACAACTGGTGTTGATGTGTTTACGTCCCCATAACTTAACAGTTTGGCAAAAGAGACTGATAGAATAAGTACCAGGCTTAAAAAAGAAAATAAGTGTTGGGATTGATTCATTTGAATAAAAATTGAACTGTGGCCATGCTGGGGCACCACCTTCAAGAATTTGTAGTCAAATGAATCAACCCCAATATTTATTTTTTAAACCCGGTACTCATGTTGTTTGTCTTTTTTGCTGAACCACTAAGTTATGGAGATGCAAACAGCCCAAAATTGGTTGTCAAGCAGTGGTGGTGGACAAACACATACATACATGTATGTATGTACATATATGTATGTATTATGTATTTACATGTATGTATGTACAGTTTGTGTCTCCCATATCCACTCACAAAGATTTAATCTGCCCAGGGCTATCATAGAAGAGATTTACTCAAGGTTCCATACAGTGGAACTGAACCCTAAATCATGTGGTTGGGAAGCAAACTTCTTAACTACATTGCCATACCTGTGCCTCTCATCAATATTTTACTGTCAATTTTCTCCTTGTTGGCATGAGTTTAAAAAATCTGCATTACAATATATATTGCTCCTCTTCGCAGTCATATTTCATTTTGTGTATGAGGCACCAAATCCTGAGGAATGACTTTTCAATTTTTCTTCACTTCCTCTGTCAGTGCCAACATATGCTGCATCTTTGTTCAGGAGCCATTGTCTATTCTCATGACAGCAAACATATCTCTCACTTTTCAGCTTTTATTTTTTTAGTTTTTGATTTAATGACTAATCAACCAACTATGATTGTCTGTTACAAAATTTGGCCTTCTATTCATTGAACTTAAATCGATATTTCATATTTCAGGGGAAATGGAGCGATGTTACTGGAAGAAGACTTTCACTGATTGTTTGTATGTTCTTTACAGCATTTGGATACAGTTTAATTGGTTTTGCATCTTCAATTGCTGTTATTGTTGCAGCACGAGTCATCTTAGGTAAGTTTTCCCCAATTCATTATTTCCTTCAAAAATAACTAAAGAGCTTTATTTTTTGTTTAATGATTGAAAGGCTACAAGAATCTTCTCCAGTGGATCTTTATTTCCTCCCTCTATATGCAAGTTACATCAAAGTCAAGTCTTCTATGTTGCCCTAGCAACCCAGTTGGTTAATGTTATATGACTATTTTTACTCTTCTGCTAGAAGGCCATATGTGTGGCAGCAGGATTTGGCTCCTTACTGTACATACCTCTGGAAAAGTCAAGAAGTGGTTGTTGGAGAATTTCTACAATTTCACTAGCCCCAGTTTCTGGCCTCCTAATTCCTCCAAGTGTAATCCATGATTTACTATGTGTGGGGCACAGTTGAGAAAGACACCAGGTCAAACTCTGCCTGCAAAATGAAGACCAAGCTTCTGGCCATGATCAAGGAGGTGTTTGAAGATCTTCCCATGGATACAGTGGAAAATGCATGTGCCAGGTTCTGGAGCCATCTTGAAGCCAAGGTGGAAGCTGCAGGTGACTACTTTGAGTAAACTGTTATCTCCCAGCCATAATCGAGTTCATATTTCTTAATTTTTTAAAATACATTTATTTCTGCATAAGATATTGTGTTTTCTTTTCCTTTTATGCAAACTGTCAAATTTAGCCCAAACACTCTGTATGTATGTTTAAATATGTGTGTGAATGTATCTTTGAAATGATACCATGTGATGACCGGTAGAATAAAATTCCTTACTTAAGCTCCAATCGATCACTCCCACACTTTCTTCTAATATATAAATGGCAATATAACTCCTCTACAGTATTCTTCTCTAGCCCCTTCTCTCTTATTTTTACTCCACATCTCCTCACATTAAGTTGCTTCCTTGGGATTCATAATCTTGCGAAATGCATGGCAGCCTCACTAGTGTGGCACAAGAAAAGCAGCCAGTACATGCTGTAATGTAGTTGACATTAAGGACATCCAGCCATAGAAACTGCCAAAGCATACACTGAGGTATGATGCAGTACTTGGAACCAATATGAGGTGTGATGCACTGGTGTATGATGCATTACTTGCAGATCCTGTAAAACCATCTAACCCATGCCAACATGGAACATAGATGTTAAATGATGATGAAAAACAGATAACGGTTGGTAATAGGGAAGGTATTCAGCTGTAATATAATACCTGAATAAGTTTCATCCAACCCATGCCAGCGTGGAAAAAAAGGAAGTCATAAAAATGATGATGATGATGTTTTACTCTTTGTTGTCTTATCCCTTTAACAATTAAACTTGCCATATCTGGTCCAAATATTCTACCCATTCTACATTGAAACTCGCTAGATCCAGCCTCTCACACCTGTCTTACGATGTCACTCTAAAAATAAGCAACCACATCATCGAAATAGGCACAGGCGTGGCTGTGTGATAAGTAGCTTGCTTACCAACCACATAGTTCTGGATTCAGTCCCACTGTGTGGCATCTTGGGCAAGTGTCTTCTACTATAGCTACAGGCCGGCCAAAGCCTTGTGAGTGGATTTGGTAGACGGAAACTGAAAGAAGCCTGTCGTGTATGTGTATGTATGTGTGTGTGTGTATTTGTACCCTTGCTGTGTATATATGTGTGTGCGTGGTGTGTTTACGTCCCCATAACTTAGCAGTTTGGCAAAAGAGACTGATAGAATAAGTACTAGGCTTCCAAAGAATAAGTCCTGGGGTTGATTTTTTTCGACTAAAGGCGGTGCTCCAGCATGGCCGCAGTCAAATGACTGAAACAAGTAAAAGGATACAAGGTAATGCATGATTAATACTCAAAACAATGTGAATATGTAAGCATTACATTTGATAGAATAATTTGAATGCTAAAAGGTCAGTAACAAAAAATCTCTTACCATTTCTTCACTCAGGAATATTTAAACACAGCCTAAACATAAGCAAATCATTCATAGCAGATGCTGTGCCACCATCAGAACAGTCTTCAGTTCTAGGAACATACAATTCATTTTCCAGCATCGGTTTCATTGTTGGTCCAACCCTGGGTGGTCACATAGCAGAACTGCCCGGTGGTTTCTTTCTAATGGCCAATCTAGCAGGTATCATCTTTCTCCTGAATGCATGTAAGTAATTTAACTTTTCTTCTTCTCATTGTAATTTAGGTTCTCCTCAAAAAAATAGTATTTTATCAAGTTTCACTGTTTGTGAAATGTAAGTAAGTGCATGCGTGCGTGCGACTTCCCAAGCTAACCTATCATATCTCTCAACTTTTCTTTCTTCCTTATCGCATACCTTGTTGTCAGCCGGGCATGCTATATCTATGATCCAGCATAGTTTGATTTCTTTCTCAATTAAGACTATGTCCGGCTTCCTATTCTCTATCTCATGGTCGCACTGAATCATAAAATCCCATAGGGTCTTTGCATTTCTATTTTCTACGATGCCTTCAGGTTTGTGGTCGAACCAATTTTTTGCTCTGTCAAGTCCATACTCATTGCAGAGTGTCCAATGGACAATCCTGGCTATATTGTCGTGGCATCTCTTATATTCCTTCTGGGCTAGTAGTGTACATTGGCTGGTAATATGCCATACAACTAAATTTCTCCAAGATGGTATCCCAGCATGGCTGCAATCTAATGAATGAAACAAGAAAAAGGTAAAAAGATCATTATTATTATTATTATTATTATTATTATTATTATTATCATCATCATCATCATCATTATTAATATTAAGGTGGCAAGCTGGCAGAATCATTAGCATACCAGATGAAATGCTTAGCAGTATTTCACTCATCACTCCGTTCTGAGTTCAAATTCTGCCGAGGTTGACTTTGCCTTTCATCCTTTCAGGGTTGATAAATTAAGTACCAGTGAAACACTGAAGTCGAGTAATCAACTAGTCCCCTCCCACAAGTTTCAGGCCTTGTGCCTTTAGTAGAAAGGATTATTATTAATATTATTATTATTATTATTATTATTATTATTATTATTATTATTATTATTATAGTGATTGTTTGGATACTGCTTCCCACTTCTCAAAGACCAACCAGAGCCACCTTACAGAGATTAGATTCTGTGTTAAGTCCCAGAAAGTTAATCTCAGATGAAATCAACTTCAACCCTAAAAGATTTTTCCAATCCATGAGAAAGATAAAATGGAACCAGTTATGGGATATGTTTGCCATTCGATTCCTTTTGGGCTTCTCCATCATTGTATTCCGCAGTAATTTGAACATTATGCTCCAGTCTCGTTTCAACATCTCACCACGGCACAATGGTTACCTCACCTCCTACAGTGGAATTGTTTCCACTGCAGCTGGATTCTTGGTAGGAAGTCTGACTAAACTATACAAAAATGAACCCAGGCTGTTTTTTTCAATGTCTGTATTTCAGGTAAGCAGGCCATGCCAATGCTGTTTCTTTGTATCTTTGCTTTTGTAACATTGTTGCTAGTATTATATATATATGAGCAGGAGACCCCCTTCGGTCATGACTGACCATGGGATTGCATCTAGAAAGTTACCCTCCCAGGCACAAGTCCGGGCAAGGTTGTTTATGGAATTCCAGCAGTCACTCATGCATACCAGCCTCACCTCTCCACACCACTGATGTTATCCAAGGGAAAGGCAAAGGGGCTGATACAGCTTGGCACCTGTGACGTCACAACTCATTTCTACAGCTGAGTAAACTGGAACAATGTGAAATAAAGTGTGTGTGTGTATATGGATGCATGTATGTATATATATATATATATATATAT
>NC_069004.1:19393900-19395861 GCF_001194135.2 Octopus bimaculoides
AAAACAAATAATAAATGAGTATATGCATATATACGTACAGGTATGTGCATACCTACATCTACCTGTATATATAGGTGCATATCTGGGTACAGGACATTGCAAACAAAACGTAGACAAGAAAATAATAATAACCAGAGTACAGAAAACACACAAGCCACATAGAGAACATTTTCCTTCATCAGCTACCCCCGTTTTAACACCGGCGTTTCGAAGAGTTGGGTAGGACGCATCGTTATAACGGCTCTTCCCATGGACCGCAAATTAAATTTGTATACACAAATTAAACCTGTGCCATGGAGGAATGTAGTGGCGGACAAAAAACAAGACAGGAAAACAAACGGAAAAGGCTATACGGCCGGACGTGAAAAATTATGTGTACATGAACACTGTGAGGCACGAACTTGAAAGTGGGGACGAAGTAAGTTCACGTGTTTGCTCAGCGATAGCCAAGGAAGAAAAGGATTAGTGACCGGAAGCATGTGACCATGCAGGGGTAAGGGAGGGAGAGAGAGAGAGAGTGGTAGAGGGAGAAACAATGGGAGGAAGTAGAAGAATAGGTGAGCAATGAGAGAAAGAGAGGAATATAGTGGTAACAGAAGGAAGTACAAGGGAGGAAAAAGAGATACGTAGTAGTAACAAAGGAAGAAAGAGAGATACGTAGTAGTAACAGAGGAAGAACGAGAAGGGGAAAAAGTGATAGAGAAAGAGATAGAGTAGCGTCAGAAAATATAAAGTAGAAATAACTACTTACAACATTGGTGGCGCTGGCATTCGGTCATGTAAAAACAAATAATAAATGAGTATATGCATATATACGTACAGGTATATATATATATATTTATATATGGGTGTGTGTGTGTGTGTATATGTATATGTATATATACATACACATATATATTTCTCAAATACATATATCTTATTTTCTATTTCAGGTTGTTATCCTATTTATGCTTGGTCTCAGCCAGTCTTTTATTGCCTTTATAATATTTTTTGGTGCTCTTAGCTTGGCCACGTCAGTCATGAGAGTAGTCGGAACAAGGCTAATGTTACTCCGAGGAGCACAGGAAGGTTCAGGTGTACTACTAGGACTTAGTCAAAGCTTCATGTCTATCGCACGGATGATCTCTCCTTTCATTTCAGGCATTCTTATGGAGATCAATGTTTCAATTCCAGCCTTTCTTGGAGCTGCTGCCACAGTTTTAGCATCTATTCTCATTTTCTTATACCCTCAAGACAAAAGACCAGGCTTGAAAATGAAAAAGTCTTGAAAAAAAATATAAATGAAACAATTTGATAACAATCTCCAAGAAGATTTTTTGCTGAGTTTTGTGGGCCACACACACACACATAAACACACACACAATGATGGCCCACATCAGTGTGTGTGTGTATGTGTGTGTATTTATATTATTGTGGGCCATCAGTGAATGTATATATATATATATATATAAATATATAAAATTTGAATAATAAGGGTGAAAAATTGAATATTAATTTGATTAATATCAATTTAAAACCAGTGGCCTAGCATATTGAAAAAATCTGAAGATTCAGAAAAATTATATTACATACATATAAGAGGGATGACTACTAAGTGGACATCCATTATGCTAGAAGTAGATCACCTACGATCTGACCACTAAGAAAAGATTGTTCTCAAGAAAATTCAGCAAGCACCAGAACGTAAGCAAGCAAGACAAATGAAAATATACGAAATATAAAGAATTATATTTATATTTTGCATCTTTTCATTTGTCTTCCTCGCTTACGTTCTGGTGTTTGCTGAATTTTCTTGAGAACAATCTTTTCTTATGTATATATAGTGGTATTATGTATATATAGTGGTCTTATGTATATTAGTGGTCAGATCGTAGGTGATCTACTTCTAGCATAATGGATGTCCACTTAGTAGTCATCTCTCTTGTATGTATATATATATATATATATATATATATATACAC
>NC_069004.1:19396107-19397433 GCF_001194135.2 Octopus bimaculoides
TATATATATATATATATATATATATGTATGCATGCACACACACACACACACACGTGTGCACACACACACATACACACACACACATATATTTTACATATACAAAGCTGGTTATTCACAATATCACTCACTATTCAGCGTTTCTTGGTTGTCATTTTGCTCAGCAATGGTAAAAAAATGTGATTCTACACACAAACAGATGGAACATACATTGTTTTCATTGGTCATTCCAGGTCATGTGGTGTGACACTGGAATGCAATGAATCAAGCTTCATACAAATAATTATACTCTATAACATGTGTAGAGTACTCTTTCATCTAGGAAACAAAATATGTATGTTTCAAAAATGTTTGTGTGTGTATGTACAAATGTATGTGTTGTATTTGTAAATTTGAGTTGCAAACAAATGTACTCAAGACATGTTTTAGAGTTATGTATATTATATTTTATTAAGATTAACTGTTATTCCATTATTGTCATTTCTCAGAGTTTTTCCCCATTATATACAGGGTCTGGGTACATGGAGTTAATAAAGTCTGGGTACATGGAGTAAATAAAATCATAACATAAACAATTAAATATAAGAAATAAAGATTTCTTAAAGTATGTGTTAATCCCCATGTGGGTACATGGAGTAAATAAAATCATAACATTAACAATTAAATATAAGAAATAATAATTTCTTAAAGTATGTGTTAATCCCCCATGTACCCAGACTTTGTGGTCACCCTGTAGAACCAATAGCATGCCTAAGTTAAAGATCTTTGTTTGGTAACTATATGTTTTGGTCAAGACCCTAGTTTCACTCAATTTTCTTTGTAAAGGCATGGAACGTAATCAACATGTGGCCATTGGTGGTGATAAAGGTCCTTGTCAGGTCTCATTTACTTTCAGTACAGTCAGAACTGATGAAGAAACCTTTATATAGTCACTCAGTCTGCTAGAAATAGCAGCCAAACACTTTAAAATCACACTTCATACTTTTTTTGTATGGAATTCCATATTTGAAAATATGGTCCTTTCTATATAGTATATGGAACATCTTTGACAAAAGCTATACAGGATTAAAGCTGCCATAACGCTTACCAGCATCAAAGCCAGTCATCTGGTTTAATACTTTCTACTGATTAACTCAATTTGTTTCCGCCCGAGGTGAATTGTGTGCAACCTGGGTATGGAAAAGAACCTTCAGTTACTATGCATAAACACATTTTAGCAGACGCTATGCATTTCCATTTAAGCAAATATATACATTTTCATCACAAGTGTATATAGTGCACTCTTTTTATATTCATTCATAATACTGTGTATGTATGTACTTGTGTGCA
>NC_069004.1:19397797-19408578 GCF_001194135.2 Octopus bimaculoides
ATGTATGTATGTATGTACAAGCACACAGAAGTTTATAAATATGCATGGGCAGACACATATATCTGTGAGCTGTACTCCTTTACAAATCTAACTGCTAGTATCTGTATAATTTACATGCTCAAAGGAATTGTGAACCCTAGCCACCCAAAAGTTACAACGTAGTATTAACTGTCAAACATGTAAAAGAGGTGTCTTTACCATTTATCTCTTCTTTTCTCACCCCATCCCACAAAAGTTTGCTTTCTTCCCCTGTCCCTTCTTATTCTGCTATTTCTTTCTTCCTATGGACCCCATTTTTTTCTTTTCAACCAAATAAGACATCTATAAAAATATTTCTTAAGATAGCACCAGAATATAATATTAGACCATATCTACTTTGCAACTATATTACTTCTCCCACAAGTTGCTTATGAAAAACTTGAAAAAAACCAAAGTAATTTGAGAAAATATATACATAGCTTCTGACCGGACTCTATGGAGATGATGCCTGAGGACACTACTTCAATGAACCTCCCAAGAATATTGGGCAAAAATGGATGGATATATATATATTTAAGTGCAGGTGTGGTAAAGAGGTTGCCTTCCCACCACATGGTCCCAGGTTCAGTCCTACTGCATAGCACTGTGGGAAAGTGACGTCTGCTGTAGCCACAGGCCAACCAATTGAGAGACAGAAAATGAAAGAAGCATGTTGTGTATATATGTGTGTGTGTCTTATGTTTACACTAGGGTAAAAAGAAACCGGTGTTGCTCTTTATGCTGTTTCTCTTTCTTTCATAATTGAATATTTTGATAAATAGATTGATTAAATAATCACAGTATTTGCCAGTTTATAAGATGCCCTCTCACATGAAACTCATGCTTATGTTACAAGTATATTTTGTGAAAAAAAAAAACAGATTTAGTTCTGCTTCATTGTAGACTTATTAAAAGATATTTTTAAGTGGTTTAGTAGGTCAAAGGTGTATAATTTTGTGCATGCAAATACAATGTTGTGATAGGATAAAAGGGCATATGTTGTGACTGTATTTCATCTATATCTTCTTTGAGATCAATTGTATTGTTGTTTATATTTTAGTCAAGAGAATTGTCATACAGGATGTAAAACTCATGTTTTTCTGACTATGATATTTTATGTAACTGTGTGAACAGTCACAAGGTTGGTGTGCCACTGTTATGATTTTGATGTCATCCACTCATTGCAAATTGCTGACAGGCTAGGAGAACTTTTCGTTTAGATAATATTTGTAAAAAATGTTTCTTAAACATGGTCAGTCATTAAATAGTATAAAACACATGTAAGTGTGGATTATGTAAGCTGGGATAGGAGGTGTAAGAAGATGGGACCTCCCCAGATAACTGCCAATGAACCTGTAATTTTTCATATGTGCCAATAGACTGTGATATTTTGGCTTGTTTGTAATACTTTGTTGTTAGTAAGGTGGCAAGCTAGCAGAATTGTTGGCACATCAAGCAAAATGCTTAGTGGCATTTTGTCCGTCCTTACATTCTGAATTCAAATTCTGCCAAGGTCAACTTTGCCTTTCATCCTTTCCTTTCAGGGTTGATAAAATAAGTATCTAAGTACCAGTTATGCACTGAGGTTGATGTAATCGACTTACCTCCCTCTCCGAAATTGCCTTGTACCAAAATTTGAAACCAATATTGAGAGGCGGTTAGGGTGGAAAGCTGGCAGAATCGTTAGCACGCCGGGTGAAATGCTTAGCGGTATTTCGTCTACCGTTACGTTCTGAGTTCAAATTCCGCCGAGGTCGACTTTGCCTTTCATCCTTTCCAGGGTCGATTAAATAAGTACCAGTTATGCACTGGGGTCAATGTAATTGACTTAATCCCTTTGTCTGTCCTTGTTTGTCCCCTCTACGTTTAGCCCCTTGTGGGCAATAAAGAAATAAGAATCATTAGCATGCTGGCCAAAATGCTTAGCAGCATTCTGTCTGTCCTTACATTCTAAGTTCAAATTCCATCGAGGTTGACTTTGCCTTTCATCCATTTCGGGGTTAATAAAATAAGTACCAGCAGAGCACTGGAGTCAATGTAATTGACTTACTCCTCCCCCAAAATTGCTGGCCTTGTGCCAAATTTTGAAACCAATATTTTGTTATAAGCAACAAGTATTGTGCCTTGCAGGATTATGCATGTTTGGCTCCCTCACCTTTGACACTCAGTCTCTCGTTTGCAATATGGCTGCATTAGATGCAGGGCAGTTTTTTGATACATTTAGAAATAGAAGAAGTGCATCTTATATACCAGCAAATACAGTATAAATGACAAGGCTAGATACCTTGTATTTCATCATCACCCTTTCAAAAAAATATAAAACATTCTAAAACAAAACGCTGTAAAAACTGCTTGCAAGGAAACAAACAAAATCATTTCTTTCTTGTGAAAACTCTAACTTCATAGATAATTTTAGAATATTGTTAATATTTGGGAACTACAAGGCGGCAACCTGGCAGAATCGTTAGCATGTCAGGTGAAACACTTAGCAACATTTCATCCGTCTTTATGTTCTAAGTTCAAATTCCACCTAGGTTGACTTTGCCTTTCATCCCTTTGGGGTGGATAAAATAAGTTGAATACAAGGGTCATTGTAATCAACTTACCTCCTCCCCTAGAATTGCTGGCTTTGTGCCAACATTTGAAACCAATATCTTGGGCTACTAGACTTCATCTTTTATCTGAAAAATTGTAATTGAACAAATCTTGAAAATTCTTCCCTCTATTTACATTATAAGTGTTCTTGAGAAAAGCAATTCCATTGCTTTCTGTTATCTTAAATCTCCTTATAAGAGAGAGGGAAATGTTTTCAGATTTCAAGCAGACTCCACTGATAATAAATACTGCTCCCCCCCTCCCCCAAAATGTTGATTTTTTTTTTCTTGCTCACAACAAAACCAATTTATTCCATTTTTTAAAAAACTGTTTATGATCATTAATAACTATTGAAGAACATCAATAGTTCCTTCAGATCCTAAAACTTTGTACAAAAACAAAGGGAAAAAAAAACAATAAATTATAATATATTTTATGGTCACTTGTTATATTTTCCTGGAAAATGAATTTATTTTTTTTATCCTATTTATAAACATGTTCTAAATTGAATTAGAAATATGAGCCTGTTTTTCTTCATGTTCACTTATCATTGTAACAACAAACCACGAAATGATTCTGATAAAGAACACAAATACAGAAAATGGTTTTGGTTCTTTTGTTTTAGAATTATTTCTTTTCATGTTAAATATTTTTAGGATTTTTTTTCTATTTGTAAAACTGTTCCATATTATATATTGTTATATAATAAAATGTGAAAAACCGAAATTCCTAATTCTTTTATTTCTTACTACTTATCATCAGAACTTCAAACCAATATCTACATTTTCTACAATACCATCTATTCTGTTGTGATAAAATGTTTTTCTGTGTGTGAATGGTATTACAATTCAGTATCAAGTTGATATGGATCAAATGAACACAAATTCCATTGAAGGTTTTAAATGCAAAAAAAAACATTTATTAGTGTTAACAAATAAATGTTGATACTATGAAAGACAAAGAAAATGTGTTTGCACAAGTAAGGAAACTAAAATTTAAATGAGATGTTGAATCAGGGAATAATAGTTGTTGCTGATGTGTTTCTTGGAGTTAGCTGGTTAGGGTGTGTTGCTGTGGTCATTGCCATCAACCATTGTCTTGGTGCTATGGACACTACTTTAGTCTGCTTTCTAGTTCTCTGTTGCCATCTGCAGGCTAGTGGCTAAAATGTGCCAAATGTATAGCTGATG
Organism: Octopus bimaculoides; assembly: GCF_001194135.2. Taxonomy (NCBI): domain Eukaryota; kingdom Metazoa; phylum Mollusca; class Cephalopoda; order Octopoda; family Octopodidae; genus Octopus; species Octopus bimaculoides. Next base: position 19,401,601 of record NC_069004.1, read on the forward strand.
GTCTTGTGAGGAAAAAGTGGGCCAAAGATTTAATCCTGTTCCACCAGGAATTTTGAATGTGTAATGTTTTGATGACATGAGCAATCCTTGAGCGAATCACATTTGTGATGCTTAGTTGTTTTTGTATTGGATACAGTGATCTGGTTTAGACTTCTAGGTGTTTTGTGACTACCAAATATCCCTGCTACAATTCTATAAAAAAAAAAATACATAGCCATCACTCACAAGCATGTACCATGCTTTCACTAACTGTTTTAGATGCCTGTATAACTTCTACAAGATACAGATATCCTCTCAACCCTCCTGCTTTTGACCCTGCAAAGTATTAAGTAGGTGACAGCTGGAGGGAAAAAGTGTTGCCCCAGCACTTCAGCTGAGTGGACGGAAGCAGTGGGAAATGAAGTGCACTGCTCAAGCATCCAACTCACTGCCAATCCAAAAATCAAAGCTATGAGCCTATGGGTGTGATGCCATCACCCTTAACCTCTTGGCTACATGTCATCGTTATCTGTACTAGGAGCAGTGACAGTTCGTAGACAAAATTAGTGGAGATGCTGCTTCAGACAATTTTTAGCCATTGTTTTAATATTATGCGAAAGGAAACAGACATACAAAAAGAAAATTTATACATAAACTTGATCGGTTCGCATTTTAGCCACTGCCAGGTAGTGTGTTTAGTTGGTTCACTGAACACTGCTGCAAATTCCTCCTTGTTTTTCAAAAATCCCCCCTAAATCACAAAATAAGGGAGTGAAATGTACCCTATTTTTCAAATCCTGGTAGCAACACAGAAGCTGGAAGCAGGATAGTAATCTAATTCTACACTTTATCATGAATATAAACATTCAAGAATATAAACATGTTTTTATGCACAACACATGCAGAGTTAAAAAGAAAGACTACTTTCACCAGCTCACCAGGATCTGCACTGCATGAACCACAGTGCTCTCTCTCTCTCTCTCTCCCTACCTAGCTTGAAGCTTCCTATCTCAGACATGAGTATGCGCACAACAGCTAAACACCGCATTGCTGGAACTGAAGTGCACAGTTCTATACAAGGAATTTTGTATTGTTTTCATAAACTGGGGGGTGGCTACTGACATGAAGCTTAAGGATTATATAATGTACAAGTATAAAGAAAGCATTAAAGAAAAAAGGACACATTATATTGAATGTTATTGATAATATCAAGTGGAAATAAGGGATTCTGCAGTGCCTTTACACGAGACGCCACTAACCAGGAGCAGCAAACTTAAATCATTGCCCTTCATCTTGCAATTGTTGATAACTTATCACTTCTCTTTTACTCCCATGATGGACAGTTCAAAGGTTAGAGGTTAGACTAATATGGACCACCTCTTCCCAGAGGTGAAAAACGGTTTGTGTAGGACCAACATGTTTGTGTAGGATAGAAGCAAAGTTACAGAAGCATCTATGAAAATTCAAAGTCAACAGGATCTGTGGGAAGAAGACCTTCCATCAGGGTAACATACAAGGCAGGATATTGATACAAAGCTGAAAAAGCAGGGATCCAACTGAAGAGAAGCAGAAAAGACAGCCTCAAGTCAAGAACAGTAGAGAAAAGTCACTGATGGCCTGTATCCCATAGGAAACAAAGGGCTTAAAAAGCATATACAGGGTGGGCCAAAAGTCATGCACAAATGCTCTAGAATTGTTAAAGACACGCTTCAATTTTTCTAAAGTCGAATGAATAATGATGAATACAGATGTATTTTTACATGATGAATAAAATTAATAATAATAATAAAATGAATAAATGAATATAACAGCAAATGTTTTGGTGCGTGACTTTTGGCTCATCCTGCACACACACACACGTGAGTATCAGTTGAGCATTGTAGTCAATGTAATTGTCTTAATAATTTGACTGCAGCCATGCTGGAGCACCACCTTTAGTCAAACAAATCAACCCCAGGACTTATTCTTTGTAAGCCTAATACTTATTCTATAGGTCTCTTTTGCCAAACCGCTAAGTTATGGGGATGTAAACACACCAACATCAGTTGTCAAGCAATGGTGGCGGACAAACACACACACACATTATATATATATATATATATATATATATATGTACACATATGATGGGCTTCTTTCAGTTTCTGTCAACCAAATCCACTCACAAGGCTTTGGTCGGCCTGAGGCTATAGTAGAAGACACTTGCCCAAGGTGTCACGCAATTGGACTGAACCCGGAACCATGTGGTTGGTAAGCAAGCTACTTACCACACAGCCACTCCATATATATATTCCCTCATTCTTTTATTTGTTTCAGTCATTTGACTGTGGCCATGCTGGAGTACCACCTTGAAGGACTTATTTCTTAAGCCTGGTACGTGTTCTATCAGTCACTTTTGCCAAACCATTAAGTTAAAAGGATGTAAACACACCAACACTGGTTGTCAAGCAGTGATGGAGGAACAAACACAAACACAAAAATACATATATATACACAATTGGCTTCTTTCAGTTTCTGTCTACCAAATTTACTCACAAGGTTTTGGTCAGCCCAAGGCTATAGCAAAAGACACTTGCATAAGGCAACATGCTGTGGGACTAAATCTGGAACCATGTGGTTGAGAAGTAAGCTTCTTACCACACAGCCATGCCTGTGCCTCATATATATATATATACATATATACAGAAATACATACATATATATATATATATATATATATATATAAATAATACAGAATGGGACAAGAACACAAAACATCCAGACAGTTAGGTGATACAAGAAAGAGACAAAACATCCAGATAAACGATACAAAGAAAACACGGACAGGTCATTCAGAGATCCAGATTATCCTTGCAATTTTAGCTGGTTATTCTCAATATTGCTCCAATCTGGCCAGCCCCAAGGTAAAAACTAAGCTAAGAGCATTAGATTCCTTGGGAGAAAGCAGCGAATGTATACAAAAACAAGGACGGAAGAAAACGAACAATGTTACACAAATACAGTAGGAATAATAACCGGACATAACAACAGATGTCTTTCGACTAAGGACGAATTAAATTAAGCTGGCGTGTGTGGAAATAAAGCCTTACGGCAGGGCTACAAGATTTCACAGGCACAGGGAGGAGTAACGATGTGCACGCACAACAGCCGCCCAAGAAAGAAAGGTCAGGCTTGGCCAAACACCGGTCACGTGGGAAGAGAAGAGAGAGATGTAGAGGCAGAGGGACAAATATATATATTCAGTACATTTTAACTGAAATCCCTTGCAGCTTTTGTATCTGACTGAGTTATCACCTTGTATGAAATGCAAAAGGGACATTAGCATATCTTTCAAGAATAAAAAAACATAAACATCAGACAAAGGATTGCAGTCAATGAAATCAAGTACAACCCTTAAGGCATTGCCTCAGCATGGCTGCAGTCCAATGACTAGAATTTGTAACTGAACAGAGAAAAAAAAAACAATTTGAATTTTATTGAATATTTTATTTATCTGTTTTATTTTTATTTAAATTTGAGACTCAAATATTTAAAAATTCAAATATATAAAAACTAGCAAAATTCCTATCTTTGATGACAAGACAATAACAAAACATGACAGTTAGTTAGTTTGTTTGTTTTTTTTTTTTATTTCAAATCAAATCAAACACAAAGAGTTACATCTAACAAGAAAATGTTATGTTTTTAAAGTTGTTTTAATTAAATCAAACATTTGCAAACTGTAAGAACAACAACAATAACAAAATAGAAAATCTTTTTTTTCTTCTTCTCTTTAAAAAACAACACATAGAAAAGAACAGTAACATTATTATTATTATTGGCAAGGAAAAAACAATATTAGTCAAAGACTTTTTTATATTTTTCTGGTAAGGATGGGCGGCAACTCCAGACATGTTTTGACCTTATGCTGAGATTTTCAACAAAGAATAACTTTCACTGTATTTGCCAAAGTAGTGATGAAGAAATCACAAAGCAAGCATAAAATGATTGCACACTTGTTTGGTATAAGAAAATAGAATTGCTTAGATATGAAAGCAGAGATGCCATCTGTACAAAAACCAATTGACAGGTAAATCTGTGAAGGTATCATTAAATATTTTCCTAGTTAATTATTCTCATGTATAATTGCATTAAGCAAGAAATTAACTTATTTAGAAACAATAACAGCAAGATTACTTGACTTGCTATTTTTTAGAAGGAAATATTTATAGTCAATTGAATCAATCCTACGAGTATTACTGGTACTTATTTTACTAAATCTTACTGAATAGAAGATGAAGTTGGTACTGATAGGATTTGATTTTAAAACATAGAAGGACATGATAGCAATACAGTGAAGCATCTAGCTTGGTGCTCAACCATTTCTGTCAACTCACCCCACAAAAGTAACAAAGCTGTTATAACAACAACAAAAGAAAACATTTACACTAGTAATGAAAATCAAGAAATAGCAGGATTAGCAAAAAATTATGTCAGTATCGAAATTTAAATTACTATGATTATTTCACTGAAAAAATAAATACATAAATAAAATTAATTAACTGACTAATTAATTTAAACACTTTCAATATAATTTCCTGTTTTCCAGCTATGGTCAACAACACTTCTCAGGTCTTGTACGAAAAATAATTGTATAAAAAGTGAAATCACCAATCTGGTAAGCATTTGGCTTGCTCTTCATAATGTTGTTGGAACAGAAGACATTTGAAATAAAATTGCTGCAAACCTTGTTCCACTTATAACAGAACTGAGAGATAAGTTGAAAATAAGGTTCAAGAAATTCCCAAGTAATTTCATGTAAGGTATAAGTATATAAAAACACTAAAAAAAACCTACTGATCAATGAGTATAATTGACCATTTGAACCTACTTCAGCAGGTCAGAAACTGCATCAACAAGCAGCAGAAACTCACTGCCACAGCTCAAAGTGTTTCTAACAGTTCTTCAAGACCAACCAGCTCAATCAAAAAAATAATTTCTACGACTCAAACAACAATGCTAACATCATACACAAGGTTGTTGCCACTGGGTGCATTTGGACCTAGTGGAAACAAGCAACAACAAAACCACTTTTTCCTCCTATATCTGCAGGTTGTAGAGCTGTGAAGGACACTTTTCTCAGAAAAGATTGTTTAAATCTTTGCCTCAAATATGAATGCACAAAAGGCAACAAGTGTGTCTTCTTCCATCTAAAACTATTCCACTTCATGTTTACTGTAAACTTGTTTGAACCAGAAACAGCACAATAGATTTTTTGACTATCCTTTCCCAGATGCAAAACAACTACCTTCACTCAGAGCATGAGATATGTGACATAGCCTTAGACATCGAAAGATGTTTCTGACAACGTTTGGCAAAACAGTATAAAATGCTCGAATTTTTCATATAAATTTGTGCAGCAAATATGATGAGAGTAACTTCTCCTTTCTTGATTCTACAAACTACATACGTGGAAGATACAGAAAGATCTAGTCATTTGATAACTTTAGCTGAAAATCTATGTTGTAACACTCTAAGTGGATTATTCCTAAACCATCGTTTTTCTTTTTTTTTGTTTTACTTTTCACATATAATTCTACATTTGGGATTTCTTATTTTAGTAGGACATTCATTTTACCTTAATATTGGAAGAATTATAAATACCTGAGGAGGTTATACTTTCCCCCAAAATTCTATTTATAATGGGCAGAATTCTGCTTTAAGTATCCCATATAATCCCTCGTAACTTTTATATTTTGGAGAATTTTCAGAAAATTTTGCAAATTTGTGTTCTACACATGGAAATTCATACAACAATGAAAATAATTTTTAATTTTGTTTAATCAGCTTCAAAACCACACCTTAAAATATGGATAGTCCAAATTTTTTGCTTAAATCCCAGCAATAGACCATTAAATGGGTTTATGGGGAGAAAGACATTGAAAAACATCAATATACCAGAGTGACAAACAAATGAGGAGAGTATCAGGTGATCATGAGATGTGCTAAAATTAACAGCCAAATAACCTTTAAATCACATGCAGTTTTTTTTTTTCTTTTGGATTTTGCATAATGAATTCTCATGTGAAGAACATAAATTCACAAAACTTTTTCAAAAAAATCCAAAAATTAAAGAAGTTATGAGGGGTTATATAGGATGCTTAAACCAGAATTCCACCTTATAATGCCTCCTTCAAGAAAGTAATCATTCTGCTGAAAGACTAAATTACCAGAACCTATTTTTCTGAAAGAAACCTATCAATTCAGATTATTGTAATTTTGGGTTTAAAACTGATGTCCAAACCAGAACATATCACAAACATTCGAAAAAAAAGCATTTTGAGGATGATAAAAGAACATTTAACTTAGAGATCATTCAAACCAATTCCAGAAGGACTTAAAAGAAATTAAATGGATCAATACTAATTTAATTTAAACATCAAAGATCGAGTTGAGCTTCAGGATTTGGAAAAGCCCATATATCACTTTTAAAGATCACAAATCATGATCAACCCTACATCAAGACTTGCAAACCCTTACCTAAATGGACATTGGTATTATTAACAAGCATATTCTACATAATTAATCTACTCCTTTAGGAATAGATTAGGGTTTTCCTTTAGGAAAATACTAATTCTGTAATAAATTGGTTGTAGTCCAATTTATACTGTTTCACATTCATGATTATTCTCCCTCAACAGTTCACTCCTACCATCACCTGAGATAGTAGAGGTAAACTGTTGAAAGAAATGAAGGCAAAGAGCTCATCTCTATATCAGTGCAGTAGCCATGATAATAGTATCAATGCCTTCATTTCTTCCATCAGCTGTTTGCTGCTACCACCTCTAATACTTCTGTTATCTTCCTCAATGTCTGTCATTACTGACAGCCCTCACATATCCACATCTGAACCAAAACTATTCTTTTTGCTCTATTCGTACTAGAACTACCACCCCATTCTCAATATTTCTTTAATTCCATCAACTATATATTAAGGACGGATTCTTTTTTTTTTTTTTTTTT
>NC_069004.1:19408588-19416386 GCF_001194135.2 Octopus bimaculoides
ACCAATACTAGAACCTCTTTGCTCCAAATGCACAGTTTCTTTTTATATAACCTTTCACGCCTCTGTCCTCATCCTCTGTGAACTATCTAGAGTAACCTTTTTTCTTTCCTCTAAACCCACTAACTGCTCCTATCTTTCTTCTTCTCCCCATTCTCTTGCTTTATATCTGTGTGTGTGTGTGTATAAAGTCATAAATGACAAATATTTTGATGACTTACTTGAATCCATATATTGTGACTTAAATATATATATATATATATATATATATAATAATAATAATAATAATAATAAAGGATAATTTTTTTTAAAAATCTTATCAGTGGCCAGGATATAACAATAGACCTATTAAGGTGAAATCATATATATAATTATATTTAAGGGCATAGAAAAAATTCTAGCCTATATGTTGAAAGTTGACACTAAATCATCTCACCACTTTAAAAACATCCTTGATTTCAACACGTAAGTTTGTGATGTTTCTAAAGTGGTGAGACAATTTAGCATCTATTTTCAACATATAAGCTAGAATTTTTTTCTGTGCCCTTAATTATAATTGCATATATGATTTCACCTAAATAGGTTTATTTTTATATGCTGGCCACTGATAACATTTTTTAAAAAATTTTATCCCCTTATTATAATTGAAAATTTTCTATTCACTTCAGGAGAGTAGAGCAACTTATGTGCTACTATGACTGAATACACATGCATTGAGGTAAGCTACAAAATTCGATGTTGGATGTATCTGTGGTATTTATATGTAGCTATGGCTTTGCGTTTGCTTTCCTTTGGGTATGTATAAATATCTCATTTATTTCCCATAAGTATGCTCTGCTGACAAGGAAAAGCCATTGGGTAAATCCAGAAATTGATCAATCCAGAGCTATCTATATTGTTAATTTCCGTTAGCTTACTCCCTCAATTTCAACACGTGTAACTTTGTGATGTTTTTAAAGTGGTGAGACAATTTAGCATCTATTTTCAGCATACAGGCTAGAATTTTTTCTATGGCCTTAATTATAATTATATGTATGTGTACATATATATATATATATATATATATATATATAATTTTCAGTGTAAACAATACATGATCTGTATTATTAATGATATATTTAATGCTGTTTATATCAACCTACCTAAAGCCAACTCTGATTCTTTGATACAAAGCCTCTTGTTTTAAAGTTAAGTATTTATATTTAAATTAAAGTTTTCTGTCATAATTATAATTAAACACTTTTTTTAAAGTAGTGTTCTAAATACCATATTAATAATAAAGAAGTTAGTTATTTTACTCAATTCCACTAAATTATTATTTTCAAAATTAAATTAAATACATAAGCAGAACATTTTCTAATAAATAAACATGGTAGTAAAGGGTTTATGGTGGGGGTGAGGAGAAACAAACTACTTTCAAACAAATTCAGTCGTCTTTTTAGTAACCAATGCAAAAATTTATTATGCCAACGAACAAACATTAGAAGGAAAACATTACCAACCTCTTAATCATAGATTCTTCATATGCTGTCACTGTTCTATGGTACCAAACATTCTCTTGAGACCTAACTTAACCTCAGGTGGCAGAGCTAGTGATAACAGAGATAAAGAACAACATGTTGTTTGAATGCCAAACTAACAAGTTCTAACCAGACATAAAAATCTGCACTCTTGCATGAGAATGACTAATTTCCCGACCAACCATTAATCCTACATGTTTCAACACTAACAACATTCTCTCTATTGTTTACTGTCTGACATTTCAATTACTATATATTTTATGTGATACTGTTGAGAAAGTGAGGAAAAAACATTTGTAAAACAAAGATGCTTTGTATATTTGTTTTTGTGAATTATATACTTCCACTCTGGCAACACATCAAATTGGGGCCAGATCCAGGCAGATGTTTATTACATAGTTACAGCAGGGTCACAAGCTCTCAAAATTCTTTCTTCATTCATTATAGTTTTATTATAATTTATGTAAAATATTAACCTAACTAACTTAACAATAATTAGAATTAACAAATTAGACCCAGTTATTACAAGAACAAAATTAGTTACACAAGTGCATAGGACTTCATTTATATCATACTAAATAGTTAGTGATAATGTAAATGCTTATGATTTCAATTATAAAATAAACTTTTAATTAAATTAGCCACTTTAAAGACATGAAACCAGGAATACAACATGTGGGGTTCAATTCCTGTGGTTTGTAATGTATTTTTTCTGTGTTGGATTTGTACTTATAAAGTATCTAATTTAATTTAAAGTTTATTATTTAATCATTTTATTGTAATTAAATAGTAATTCTTATTAGATTTTTCTCTTATTTTCCTAATTTTCTATTAACAACTGCCAAAGAAAGCCTCGACAACAGGGAAAAGTAACTTCCTTTTCTAATGGCTCACTTCTGAGATTTAAACTGGGTGTTATTTTAATCCATTCCAGTACCACTTGAATTAACACACAAAATATTTTTATCTTAGCATTTCATGATTTTTTGTAGTTCTGTCCTTCCTGTACAACTTTTATTTATTGTTTTTGAAATTTGAATAAATTTCACCTCTTTTCAGACACATGACAATGGAGTACCAAGATAAAAAAAAAATGAACAAATTTATCTGGCAACCCAATAGTTGTCCAGATATTTTTATTTCATTTTACATATGAAAATATCTCTGCTTATCTTCCTATTTCCACAATTGGCCAAGCTTATGTAAGCAAAATTAAAACAATTCATGACAGAAAATACTATCTAAAGCCATCAACTGCTCAATGGCCCATAAATACATTCAATTTGGAAAATGTTTGGAAAAGGCACCAAGGCCAACAGAGAACAACTCAATGATCCACTTGTTGCTGACCCCTGGTCCAAAAATCCCAGGATCCCATAGCTTAGGGCCTCGTTGTGTTTAAAGGGTTTCTGCTTCAAATATTAACAATTCCTGGGTGTGTACAAAGTTTACACCACCACAACTCATCCAACAACACTACATGTTCTTCTAACATGTAATGTGAAGTACTTTTTACAGAGTTCTTAGCAATTCAAAATAAGAACAATACACCTTAACAATTTATATATGATTTTTGCTTTTTCATCAGAGATAAGTGTTATTAAATATCCTGTAATAATTCCACTATTTGGATAACAAATTTAACATATATCTTAGCTGTACCTTCCATTTACATTAAACTAATCACATTGTTGGTTTTCTAATTTTTAAAGAATATCAATTTTTTTTTCCCATTAAAAGCCTATTATTGTAATCACATGATTTTTTTTTTTTTCTACAGGAAGAGATTGCATAGTGACAAAAATACATCTTTGTAGTAGACCACTGGTCAGAGCAGGAGAGGAGAAACAACAATTTTTAAAATTTAGCAGACTGCTAGTATGTAATCAATCACACTGCCATGTACAGTTTACGAATAAATAGACTGTAAGTGTTCAGGGTATAAATTAAGCAGGCTGCCAGGTTTACAATATACTGTGTATATAGTGAAAAAGACTGAGTATATAGTGTACAATCAAGCTGTCTGCCAGGTCGTTATCTAGGAGGATAACTGAAAAAACACTGATAACTGGCTGGACTTACAACTGTGATAAAACCTGTTAGAATTATACATCAGTTATCAGCTTGCCTGCAACTACAACAGGCATTACACCTTTCTTCTTCGTTTATCCCAAGTTAAAGAAAAAACTGTATCATATATATATATATATATATATATATATATGTGTGTGTGTATATATACACATACATACATACATACATACACATGACTGAGTAACATGGATTGCTCTACACATAAATATACATATCAGATCTTACGCACATCACATATATACATAGACACACATACTTTCAATTATATATATATATATATACACACACACACACACACACATACATACATTCACACACACACACACACACACACACACACACACACACACAAATATGTGTGTGTATATACAATACCTTTTATCCTGGCATAAATTCATTGTATATTTTCTTTTAGGACAATGATAATAAAAAAAAAAATCATTTTTTAAAAAATTTAGATATAATTAAAAAAAAATATATCTATAGATTTCAAAACAATAAATAAACTCATTCGTACTAAAATAAGTTAATAAGATAAATAAATAAATAAATCATATGGAAAGGTTGAAGTTTCAAATTGTGGGTTAGCAATAATGGATTTAGAGTACAGAAATATCTTTACTTGGGGCTGAAAAAAAAACACAATTTAAATATTCCATATTTCGTTTCTTTCTCTGACATTTCTTCAAAGGTCTGATTCTGGTTCCTTCTTGCTTGCAGTCTTTTCTGCTGAAATCTTAGGTTCTTGCGGTGGGCAGAACTGCTGTGCCATACCGGCAACTACATGGATTGCTTTGTTCTCGAAGACGTCCAATGTTCTGTTTGTAGGTGTTATTGCGTTGTTCAACATAGCAACAGCAGCTGTCTCCACAGGGAGGGTGACAGCGGTAGGGAAGAAGTATGCGACTGGTCGCAGAATCTTCTGGAATATTGTATCGCCAGGCCGATGTTCTGCACGGTCGCATAACAGAACGCTACAAAGAGTGGGAAGTTCAGAAATGGTAAAAAAAAAATGAAAAGAAAATTGGGTCACAAATCTTGGTCACAAATAAAAAAAATCTTATCAAACATGGAATTATAGTTCGAATAAGTGCCAATAGTTGTCAACATGAAGAAGGATATTATTCTATTCTATTGTAGTCATAGCCAGTGTGGGTGACACAGGAAAGGCACCTGTGCTGGTAACATATAAAAGACACCCAGTACACTCTGTAGAGTGGTTGGTATTAGGAAGACCATTCAGCCGTAGGAACCAATCCAAAACAGACAAGAACTTGGTGCAGCTCTCCAACTTACAAGCTCCAGTGAAACTGTCTTACCCATGCCAGCATGGAAAACAAATGCTTAATCATGAGAATGATGACGACAATAAGATTAACAATTACACATATAGACTTATATACATTATACAATGGTAACCTCTTCCCCATCTCTAACACCATCTATTTTTCTTTCTCTGTCTCTCACTGACTGCCTCTCTATCTTTCTCTCCTCTCTTTTTGTTATTAGGGTAGCCGAGTATCCCCACAGTAAGACACCAATCTATCCCTCTATTATACTCTAACATTTCATCTGGCACAAAGCCACTTCCCTTAATCACAATTCCCTCCCCCAGCCGAGAGATCTTGCAAGTTACTTGGCAACCCCAGTGGTGTTCATGCCACATAAAAAGTACCCAGCACACTCTGTAAAGTGATCAGTGTTAAGAAGGGCATGCAGCTGGAGAAACCATGCAAAAGCAAGCAACTGGAGTCTGCTGCAACTCTCCAGCTTGCCAATTCCTGTCAACCCATTCAACCTATACCAGTTTAGAAGACAGACGTTAAATGATGATGATGAAGATGACATACACTTATACACACACACACACACACACACACACACACACATACATACATATACATACATGTGCACACATGCCTACATATATTGCGTTATCAGATAAATTCATTATTTCTTTCCAATATTGCTTGAATTAACACCAAAAAAAATGTTTTTATTATAGTGTTTTGTGGTCTTTTTGCAGTTTTATTCTTCATCTACAACTTTTGTTTATCACTTTTGAAATTTGAATAAATTTCACCTCTTTTTCAGGCATGACAATTGCTGTGCCAAGTAAGAAAAAAAATGAGCATTTTTGACATCTGCTTCTCAGTCAAGGTTCTAATACTGCCTTTGTGCTGTGTATGGAGAAGATGCTATTACTGAAAGAACTGCACAGACATGGAAGGGGAAATTCAACTTCCATGTTTCAGCTGGCCTGTTCAGTTGAATGAGGATCCATGAGGATCCAAGCCAAGCCCCAAGGAAACTGGCCCAGCAGCTGGGATGCTCTCATGATACCATTGCCTGTCACCTTCATTTGATGAGTAAGGTCTAAAAACTCAGTGTGTTGGTACCACATGCTCTGAACAAAAGAGACAAACTCCAGCACTCCTCTATCGCCACCAGTTTTCTCACTCAACACCAGGTTACTTGTGGACACAAACAGATATTTCTTTACTGTATCATCACTGGTGATTAAGAATGGTGTCTTTACATCAGAATGAAGCAGAGAAAAGAATGGTCATGTCCTGACAAGCAAGCAACACCTTGAGCCAAACCAAAGCTGCATCCATGCAAGATGATGTAACTGGGAATGGTTAATCCACTATGAAATACTTGAAAACTACTACGCAGTCAATGTAGAGCTTTACATTCAGTAAATGCATCAGTTCAACCAAGCAATAGAGCTGAAATAATCCAACTGACTACATGCCATGCTTCATCAACATGGCAATGCTCAATCCCACGTTAATTTGACCAAAAGTGTAAAGCAAGAGCTCATTTGGGAAGTTCTGCCACATCCAGCATATACTCTTTACATAGAACCTTCGGATTTTCACCTTTTTCAGTAGCTCTCCAACAGTTTGATGACAGAGCTGAAAACCTGGTTCAATGAGATTCTTTGAGTCATGACCTGGTAACTTCCACTTTCAAGGCATTAACAAGCTAGTGGAACATTGGCAAGAAGTTGTGAACAATGAAGGAGAACATGTTATTGACCGATTTGTTAAGATTATTGATGAAAAATAGGGATTCAAATAGATGGAGAAAATAAAATAAACCAATTTATTTGACAATCCAATAGAGACATACATAAACACACATTAACTGCTATGCCCATAGCTTTTGCCTTAAAATGCTGTTTCACTGAAATTTCTTCCATACACATTCTTTCCAATGGAACATTAAAGATCACTCCTTTCTTTAAACTCATCATCATCATTTTAACATCCACTTTTTCCATGCTTGCTTGGGTCAGAATGAGTTTCTTCAGGCAGGTTAGCTACAGTCGGATGCCCTTCCTGTCACCAACCTTTGCCTGTTTCTAAGCAAGGTAATATTCCCTATTACTGGACATGTTTTGTAGAGCATTGGAAATGATAAGAAGCAACCAATGATGGATGAATTAGAGGGAGGTAGGGGGAGTATGAGGGGACTTACAGTTCCAGGAAAAAAATCCCTTACTTGAAAAACCAGCAAGAGTTAGCAACTGGAAGGGCATCCAGCTATAAAATAATTCCTAGATAATATGTATTCATCTAGCTCATGACAGCAGAGAAAAACAGATGTAAAAACAAACAAACAGATAACTTTGTATTCAGTGTTCTCTGTACTTGTCATATCAGTCACAAAGAAATACCTAAGTAAATATAAAAAACTGCATAAACTGGTTTGTTCTGAAACTGAATATTTTGAAAGTGGGAGCTTTACTTTGATAATTAAAATGAACTTCAGAAAAAGAACTGAATATCTACACAATACTTGTAATGTTAGAAATAGCAGCTGAATCACCCTTAAACCATGCCCAACAATTTTCAAAAAATAGAAAACAGATTCCATCACATGCCAGGGAGGAAAAACTAGAAGTAGTTGATAGCTTCCGTTACCTAGATGACCAAGTCAGTAGCAGGGGTGGATGCTTTGAGAGAGCAGCTGCTAGAATACGAATAGCCTGAGTAAAGTTCAGAGAGCTCCTACATCTGCTGGTAACAAAGAGCCTGTCACTCAGAGTGAAACATAGACCATATGATGCATGTGTGTGAACAATCATGCTACATGGCAGTGAAACATGGGCTGTGACTACTTAAGACATGCGTAGGCTTGAAAGAAATGAAGCTAGTATGCTCCAATGGAGGTGTAAT
>NC_069004.1:19416585-19420186 GCF_001194135.2 Octopus bimaculoides
ATGGTCATGTGTTACATATGAATGAGGACAGCTAAGTGAAAAAGTGTCACACCCTAACAATGGAGGGAACCTGTGGAAGAGGTAGAGTCAGGAAGACATGGGATGAGGTGGTGAAGCACAACCTTCAAATATTGGGTCTCACAGAGGCAACAACAAGCAACTAAGACCTTTGGAGATATGCTGTGCTTGAGAAGACCTGGCAAGCCAAGTGAGATCGTAGCCATGGCTGATGCCAATGTTGCATAACTGGCCTGTTTAAAAGTACCCTTCAATTGCCAAGCAATGTGCTGTGCTTGAGAAGACCTGTTGAGTCAAATGAAATCATAGTAATGGCCGATGCCAGTGCCAGTGTCACCTGACTGGCACATAAAAAGTACCATTCGAATGTGGTTGGTGCCAGTGCCGCCAGACTGGCTCCTGTACTGGTGGCATGTAAAAAGCACCATTTGAGTGTGATCATTGCTAGTGCTGCCTCACTCACCCACGTGCCTGTGGCATGTAAAAAACATCCCCTACACTCTCAGAGTGGTTGGTGTTAGGAAGGGCATCCAGCTGTAGAAACCTTGCCAGATCAGATTGGAGCCTGGTGCAGCCACCTGGCTTGCCAGTCCTCAGTTAAAGCGTCCAACCAATGCAAGCATGGAAAGCGGACGTTAAACGATAATGATGATGATGGAAGGACACCTTGGATAATGTAGTGCTGGATACTACACAGCCAGTGAACTTCTAACATTGGACAAATAAATAATATGATGAAAGAATAAGCAAATCACTTACCCTGGTCGAAATATGGAGAGTCTCTGGAAATGCATAACTTTCAAAGTTTCTTCCATAAGACCCTGAAAGAAAGACAAACAGTGTCTCATTGTTTGTATTCGTTATATAATGTGTGCATGTGCATGCATGTGTGTGTGTGTGTGAGTGTGTGTGTGTATAAAACAATCATTATCACCACTAGCACCATCATTACCACTATCACCACAATCACTTTCATCACCTCAATGACAACCTTAAATCACCACCATCACAACCACTTTCATCACCTTTTATCATCAGCCTTTTATCCCTACTACCATCATCACTACAAAAACTTTTACTATCATCAAGCGATGACATGTGGAGCCCCCACCCCACCCCCACCTGCAAGGATCTGCACTTGGTTTCTTACTGTTTGTTGTATATATTAATGAAACAGATGCCAACTTAAAAGTATATTGCTGAGTTAAACACACACACACACACACACACACACACACACACACACACACACTAGACAATCGAGGCAGTGCCCCAGCATGGCCACAGTCTAATGACTGAAACAAGTAAAAGAAACACTACATTTAGCTGTACCTTGAAAACAAAAAAAGAACAGATGCCATATGCTCTAAATCTTTCCTGTATTGGGACGCAGTGCAGCAGCAAAGGACTGTTGACTGACAACTTAAGATGGCCGTAGACAACTGTACAACTATACAATTTGAGAGGAAAATCCCAGGATTAATCTACTACCACTACAACACAAACCCTAAGAAATCTGCTGGAAGATATGACCTACACATTATTGTCGACAATAATCTGTGTTGGCTGACACACATTTCCAAAAATCAGCAAAAAGGCCACAGGTGTGTTACTATCATTCAGTAAAATCTTTGTCAGCCATTCATGAGCTTTCTATAAAACTCTTTAGCTTTCAGATTATTCTGTCAAATGTAATTCTTATTTATTCACATTGATTTGAATTAGTTGTGCATGACCTCATAGCTTTGAGATTTTAATGATGTGATTGCTCATTTTAAGAATAACATTGTTAGGAAAGTGTGAGAGGCCGGATCTGGCCAGTTTGAATATAAAATAGATAGAATAATTGGGCCAGATAAGGCTGGTTTAAATGCTAAAGGGTTAAAGCTATATATTAATAAGGTATGTCCACATTTACAGTTTGCATATCCAGTCTGAAACTCCCATCTTGTCCAGAATATTGGTCAATAGGAAAGTGACCAGAGACATGTAACCAGACAAATACCAGCTCTCAGTCAGTCACTGTAACTTGAAAGTCTTATTTCTGAGCATTGATAGAATACAACTTCAATGTTTATCAGCTAAATTGGGAGAAAACCTCAAGATTATCCACCATTTTGCCAACAACAAATTTGATCCCATTTTTTAATTCAAAATCTCTACCACTTGTAGACAAGCTTATAAAATCAAAAAACAGCATCTATGACTTTCAGAAGATGCCATCATCACTCACCTTTGCTCGCCTGTAAAAGAAATTGCTGTTCCTATCCGCTCCATTCGAAGACACAACTGAGAAATGTTTACATCCACTGGCTTTAGCAACCTCCGCAGTTTTCAGTACATAATCATGATCCACTCGGACAAATTCGGCCTGCAATGGAGATATTTTGTTATAGGAATATTTTTGTGCAAGTGGAATATTTTGATAGAAAGATAAGGATAATATCTATTTCTACATTATCTGGTTTTTCTGTTTTTTTTAGGGTTTTTTTTTTTTTATAATTTCACTTCTGTCAACTTTTCCCTGAAGGACTCTGTCTGAAACACTGGAATTTTCTACTCCACCCAACAAGGTCACTGTAGTCTTTCTCTCAATTTTACTAAACAAATCAAGTTCTATCCAGACAAACACCAGTCTCCTTGGAGTCTAATTATATATATATACCTTTTATCTGTTACTAGCTTTCAGTCATTAAACTGCAGCCATGCTGGGGCACCGCTTTCAAGAATTTTAGTTGAATCAATCAACCCTAGGACTTATCTATTTCTTTAAGCTTGGTACTTATTCAATTGATTTCTTTTTGCTGAACCACTAAGTTACAGAAACATAAACACACCAACACCGGTTGTCAAGCAATGGTGGGGGACAAACACAAACACAAACATACATATATGTCTATATACAATGGGCTTCTTTCAGTTTCCATCTGCAAAATCTACTCACAAGGCTTTGGTCGGCCTGAGGTTATAGCAGAAGGCACATGCCCAGGGTTCCACACTATGATCCCAGAAACGTGGTTGGAAAGTAAACTTCTTACCACACAGCTACGCCTGCATACACATACACACATATATATATATAAATAGGTGTTAGCATGGCTGTGTGGTAAGAAGCTTGCTTTCCAACCACATGGTTCTGGGTTCAGTCCCACTGCATAGCACCTTGGATAAATGTCTTCTACTATAGCTTTGGGCCGACCAAAGCTCTGTGAAGGGATTTGGTAGACAGAAACTGAAAGAAGCCTGTCGTATATATGCATATATTGATGTGTGCATGTGTTTGTGTTCCCCCCATTTCCCGCCATTACTTGACAACCGATATTGGTATGTTTACATCCCTGTAACCTAGCACTTCAGCAAAAGAAACCAATAGAATAAGTACCAGGCTTGCAAAGAATAAGTTCTGGGTTCGATTTCTTTGACTAAAACCCTTTAAGGCAGTGCTCCAGCATGGCCTCAGTCAGATGACTGAAACAAGTAAAAGAATAACATATATATATATATATGTATATATATATATATACATATATATATATATATATATATAATTTAAAAATAGGATAAAATCTTTATAAGAATTTAT
>NC_069004.1:19420643-19421749 GCF_001194135.2 Octopus bimaculoides
TTCGATTTCTTTGACTAAAACCCTTTAAGGCAGTGCTCCAGCATGGCCTCAGTCAGATGACTGAAACAAGTAAAAGAATAACATATATATATATATATGTATATATATATATATACATATAAATCAAAGGTCCTTCTTGAGCCATAGGCTCATAAGGTCAGTTTCCTGGACTCTGTAGTACATATACTCTCCTGCTAAACAGGACATTAAATGAGGATGATCATATACTTGTATCTCCTTGTCTTGACATTGTATATAAATAAGCGTCACTGTCTTACAAGCAGTGACATTCATTTTCAATCTTCCAGGAAAATATGTTTGGCCAAGGAGAAATATTAATTTCAAATTTTGGTACAAGGCCAGCAATTTCAGGTGAGGGGTAAGGTGATTACATCAACTCCAATACTCAACTAGTGGTTGCTTTATCAACCATGAAAGGATGCAAGGCAAAGTTGACCTCAGCAGAATTTGAACTCAGAACATAAAGATGGTTAAGCATTTTGCCCAGCATGGTAATGATTCTGCTAGCTTGCTGCCTTACCAAGGGGAAATATTGCCTTACTTGGAACCAGATGAAAGCTGGCAACAGGAAGGGCATTTGGCTGTAGAAACTCTACCACTCCAAATTCCATCTGACTTATGCAGCCATGAAAAACTGGATATTAAAACGACAATGACAATGACAATGATGATCACAACCTCTGATGTTGTGTAAGCCACACATCACTATATAGATATGGAGTAGGGGCTGCTAGGACTGTGAAGTAGAGCCAAAGGAGTGTGACTCCATCCAAAGAAAACTGTAGGGAAAGAATTACTGGTTGTCAAAATCAACTAAATAACTGAAGGGCCATACCACTGTACCCCTCTTTCATCAGCACAAAAAGAAATAAGGAAGGAATAAACAATTGTTGTTGTTGGCACTCCGTCGGTTACGACGACGAGGGTATCAGTTGATCCAATCAATGGAACAGCCTGCTCGTGAAATTAACGTGCAAGTGGCTGAGCACTCCACAGACACATGTACTCTTAACATAGTTCTCGGGAGAGATTCAGCGTGACACAGTGTGACAAGGCTGGCCCTTTGAAATGCAGGTACAACAGAA
>NC_069004.1:19421759-19429395 GCF_001194135.2 Octopus bimaculoides
CTCGGGAGAGATTCAGCGTGACACAGTGTGACAAGGCTGGCCCTTTGAAATGCAGGTACAACAGAAACAGGAAGAAAGAGTCAGAGAAAGTTCTGGTGAAAGAGTACAGCAGGGTTCGCCACCATCTCCTGCCGGAGCCTCGTAGAACTTTAGGTGTCTTCACTCAATAAACACTCACAACACCCGGTCTGGGAATCAAAACCGTGATCCTACGACCACGAGTTCACTGCCCTAAGCACTGGGCCATTGCGCCTCCACAGGAATAAACAATAAGAAGAGATAAATAATCATTTCTAATGCAGGCACAAGGCCTGAAATTTTAGGGGAGGGGACTAGTCGATTACATTGACCCCAGTGTTTCACTGGTACTTATTTTATTGACCCTGAAAGGATGAAAGGCAAAGTCGACCTTGGCGGGTGCTTTTTATGCAGCACCATCGCCAGTAATTTCCATGTGGCACCAGCACCAGTGAATATTATGTGTTACTAACAAACATTCTCAGCAGAATTTGAACTCAGAAAATTTAGACAAACGAAAATGCTGCTAAGCATTTCACCCAGCATGCTAACGATTCTGCCAGCTCGTCATCTTTATTATTATAATAACAACAACAATAACCCTTTCTACTATAGGCACAAGGTCTGAAATTTGGAGGAGGGGGATACCTGATTACATCAACCCCAGTACTCGACTGGTACTTATTTCACTGACCCCGAAAGGATGAAAGGCAAAGTCAATCCTGGCAGAGTCTTTGCCACCTTTGCTACTACAGCTGCATTAGCAACAACAACAATAACCCTTTCAACTATATGCACAAGACCTGAAATTTTGGGGGAAGGGGCTAATGAACCCCAGTGTTTCACTGGTACTTAATTTATTGACCTCGAAAGGATGAAGGGCAAAGTTGACCTCAGGAGAATTTGAACTCAGAACGTAGCAGCAGACAAAATACTACTAAGCATTTCACCCAGCATGCTAACGATTCTGCCAATTTACTGCCTTAACAACAATAATAATAATAATAATACTTACAGACTGGATGGATCCATGTGAGGTGCCAAGGGTACAAAAACCATATTCAAGTCCTTTAAACAGATGAGCATAATCTTCAAGAAGGTTGAAGTCAACTACATTTTGTTCCTGAAAAGTAGTTTTTATAAAATGTAACTATTTAAAATAAAAGTATTATGTTGATGTCATAAGAATTTTATAATTTTTTTAATGAATCTGACTAGAAAATTTACATTTACTAAGTATAAACAAGCCCCACCACAACCTATAGTTCATACTATTAAGTGGTTAGCTAAATGAGCAAAGACAGTGCAGGTTTATGAAGTCCCAAGTCCCTCTAGTTCTGTCTTATATCAAAAGTTATTCAACCTATCTAGTGTTGGTGCAACGAGGAAATTCATCAGTGAGCTCCAAATAGTAGTTGATGTTAGGAAGAGCATCCAGCTGTAAAACCTAAGCCAAAGGATACATATAAGCATCTAGTCTTTGGGAACTCTAAATGGGAACCAATTCAGACCTTGACAGCCATTTAGCCCATGCCAACATGGAAAGCAGACTGATGATGATGATTAGTTATTTTCCATAGAGAAATACGGTAAGCACTTGTTTGACCAGTGGCACCCAAATTTTTCTCTGCTCTGCCAAAGACCACTTTTATGTAACCCTTTTGCATTCAGATTACTCTGTCAAACGTAATGTTTATTAAAGAAGTGATTTTAAATTCTCAAACGCAGGATAATGCTAATAATATAGCCTGAACAGGATAAGCTACCCCTATTTTGCAGAAAAAAGTGTTGGCGGCCAGCTATGAGACTCGAACTCACAACTCCGTGATTACGCGTTGTGGCGCTCAAGACTGATTAATCTAAACTGCCCTCACAACAAAAGCGTAATGTTTATTTATTCATATACCTTTTAATTAATCATGCATTATCTCATAGCTTCAAGATGTGACGATATATTTTTAGAATGATATTGTAGGGTAGGTGTGAGAGGTCATATCAGGCTGATTTGAACAAAAAGCAGGTAGAAAATTTGGGTCTGATATGTCTGGTTTAAATGCTAAAGGATTAACGCTTTTAGTATTCAGATTATTGTGTCAAATGTAATGCTCTTTTATATTCATATTACTTTTGAATTGATCATGTATTATCTCAGAGTTTCAAGATTTTGATGATGCAATCGTTTATTTTTAGAATGACACCGTTACCAGTGCCGCTGGATTGGCTCCTGTGCAGGTGGCACGTAAAATACTCCATTTTGAGTGTGGCAGTTGCCAGGACCACCTGACTGGCCTTCGTGCCGGTGGCATGTAAAAGCACCCACTACACTCTCGGAGTGGTTGGCGTTAGGAAGGGCATCCAGCTGTAGAAACTCTGCCAAATCAGATTGGAGCCTGGTGTAGCCATCTGGTTCGCCAGTCCTCAGTCAAATCGTCCAACCCATGCTAGCATGGAAAGCGGACGTTAAACAATGATGATGATTGTAGGGTAGGTGTGAGAAGTTGGACTTGGTCAGTTTGAACACAGGTAGAATATTTGGTTTGGATATGGCCGAGTTAAATACTAAAGGTCAAATGTATTTGCCAAATACATTGAAATATTGAGAATTGTTTGTTTTTATTAGCTTTATTATGAGTAACAATACAATCTACACAGCAGCTTCTTGGAATTTTGAACTTAGCTCATGGACGCTTTAGAGATTCAAAGACCTATGTAAAGGAATCACTATGTTAGACTATACTATGCTTGACTAAAACACATCTGGAAATATCACTGTACCCACAGTAGGTTGGCTTTTAATTTTAATCAATTTAAATTTAGGATTTGTCTTCTTTGACAAGAATTGTCATTAACATTACTGATTCTTTTTTTTTTCTTTCTTATTATATGTGTAACTTCAATGAAGTAAAATTCTTTTTGGTTCATAACATTAAATATATTATCTTGCGCTGAAATATTAAATATTTTCTTAAAAAGACCAAAGACGACATGTTGCTGAGATAGATTAGTCCCTTTTTGCGGAGGCTTAGAAGAGATTGTCATTTAATAGTATGTGGAACAGCATCATTCCCCTAGTCTTTAGGATGTTTGTTGAACAACTATTGGGACAGTACATCCTTCAAAACTCCCATGCTTCCTGAAATTCGCCAACAGTACACCTGATGCCCCCCCACTCCTGTTGTTTTTTCGTTTTTTTTTATAGACTTATTCACTGTTCCCTTCCTGTGCAAATCAACACAAGTACTTATGATTTAAGCCTGATATTTATTCTATTGAATCTGTATAAGTGACAGAGGAAATATTAATCCCCACTTAAACGTGGATGTTCTGTTAGAACAAACTATACTGCAGTAGATACCATGAGAGATACTCTCAGATTGCAAAATGCACTCTTGTTTATATCACTAATGGGGAGACAAATCCCCACCAACTCAAGTGCCAAGATCACCAGATCACATGATTCTAACCTTCCTTGGTCTTGTCAATGATGGATGCTTGACCACTAGAGATAGCAGCAACTCATCTCCCTGTAGCAATATGTGCAAAAATGGTGTCAGAACAGGTCCTGGTGTCACAATTAGCCAGGGAGTTTGTTAAAAAATATATAATAGTAACAGAAGCAGTATTAATACTGAGAGGTAATTTTTATTCCCACTTAAACATGGATGTTCTGTTAGAACAAACTGTACTGTGGTATATACCATGAGAGATACTCTCATATTGACTTTTGGTGCAAAATGCACTCTTGTTTATATTTATTGGATTTCTTTCACTGAACTGCTAAGTTATGGGGATGTAAACAAACCAATACTGATTGTCCAGCTGTGAGGGGGGGGGTGCAAACACAAAGACACACACATATATATATATATATATATGTGATGATCTACCACAGTTTCCAAATTCTTACCGAAGTTGCTGCACAGCCAGATTGAACCCAAACCCACATGGTTGCAAAGCAAGCTTCTTAACCACATAGGCAACATTTTAAAAACATGCAAGTCAGTAATGTAAAAAATTCCTGTACATGAAACCAAAAACTAGTAACCTATTGTCTTACACAGCAAGTACAGTTTAACAAGCCTACTTTTAAACTGGCCTACTTTTAAAACAAGCCTACTTTTAAACAAACCTACATTTAAACTGGCCGAAACTGGCCCAAAATTTTCCACCTGTTTTATGTTTAAATTGGCTAGATCCAGCCTTTCACACTTGCCTAACAATTTCAATCAAAACATAAACATTCACATACTTGAAATCTCAAAGCTATGAGATAATGCGTGATGAATTCAAATGAATGTGAATGAATATGTATTACACTTGACAGAGTAATCTGAATGCTAAAGGGTTAAATGGAGACTCAGTCTTATACATCCAGTCACTTTAACTCCCTATATGGAGTCTCTCCAGGTCAAGCCACTACTTCTCCATATTTGAGAAGTCACAGTTCTAGCACTACCAACACGGTTAGAATGTTGCAGGAAAGACAAGATGGTTTCTTCAAACTGAACCAACTAGCAGAAGACTTAGAGGTAGACCAAGAGTGAGACGGTTGAATAATGTCCATAGTATCAATTGTAGGGTAGGTATGAGAGGCTGAATCTGGCTAGTTTGAGCATAAAACAGGTAGAATATTTGTGCCAGATATGGCTGGTTTAAATGCTAAAGAGTTAATCATTGGTCTGCTCAGCAACAGCAATCTGAACTTAGCTCCATGTCAATGAAAATGTCATCACTACTACATTGTTCTTTGTTACTTTCAGCAGTGAACTGTACCTCATCATTCTTTGGAATCCAGCCAAAGAGGATAATAGTGGTTACTTCTGATGGGGTCCTATGGAGGAAGTGCCTGATAACTCTCCCTCCACAACCCATCCAGGAATAGTGGACAGAGAAAATGGTGAATTGATGGCTGGATATACAGATACAATATTAACCCTTATCAATAGTTAAATTGGGTAACTGGTTTTAAACTGATGCCTTCTATCCATACTTATAACGAGATTGCAATTTGTGTATGTCTAACGTTTGCACATATCAGTGTATGAACACGTGGAAGAAATCCGGAGAAGGGGGATAACTCTTTAAAGGGGTCATAACTCTAAAGGAAAGTCAATAATGTCAGTACCTTGCAGGTAGTACCCTTGTAGAAGAGTGCCAGTAACACATAAAAGGTGTTTGTGCCAGTGACACGTAAAAAGCATTCATGCATATCGGGGACATGTGAAAAGTACTCATTCTGGTTTCACATAAAAGACACTTGATATACTCTGTGGAGTGGTTAGCAGTAGGAAGAGCATTCAGCCATAGAAACCAAGCCAACACAGACTGGAGCCTGGTGCAGCTCTCCAGCTTACCAGTGTCAGTCTAACCCATACTGGCATGGAAAACAGATGATGATGATGATTAAAAGAGTAACGGAAATAAATAAACAAATAAGCAAATACAATTTTACTTACAAACTCAGGACCAATATGATCGAGGTTTATCATCCGACGTCCGATCAAAACAACCCTATTGAATACTTTGGCCCGATTAAGGGCCTCCAAGAGGTGTCGGCCCACTTCTCCACTGTACCCAACTACAAAGGCGCTATGGTTTTTACGGCGGAAGTTTTCAATGTTTTCCTGAGCACTCAGTGGAATTCTGGAAAATAAAAAAATATAAACAACAATAATAAGTCAAACATGGAACAAAAATACTGCAAAGGACCTAAAGAGACAACAGTCTTCCACTGTAATTTGAGTTGACTAAAGCCAAGTGAAATTTGATAGACAAAACTGTGCAGAAGCCTAAGGCATGGCTGTGTGGTTAAGAAGTTTACTTCACAGCAAGGTGGTTTGAGGTTCAGTCTCACTGCATGGCACTTCAAGTATGTGCCTTCTATTATAGTCCTGATATGAGTGGATTTGGTAGATGGAAAGTGAAAGTAGCTTGTCCTTCTCCTATGTTAAATATATATAATTATGTAACAAAATTTTTAATTTTTTAGCCTTTTGTTATTTCATATTTGTTTCTCTCTAGAAATCAAAGAAAATGACTACTATTCCCTTCAAACTTTGCTTTTGTCACCTGGGTGTCATGTTTAGAAACTGACCTATTTTATATTATATGTCAGACAGATTCAGCACTGAGTTGCTGAACAAGAAATATTGTAATAGCAAATATTCTGCTCTATACCACAGATTTGCTTGTCAGTTGCTTGACCTTAATCACTTGAGCATGTCCCTCAATGACTGACAACGTGCATCTCTGATCACAAGCAAGGAGTAGTGGGGTTTGAATAAATATAAGAAAAGCAAAGTTTGAAGGAAATATTAACCATTTTTCATAATTTCTAGAGGTAAGCAAATAGGAAATAATGGTTGCTACCCAAGGACAAAAATCGTGCCACACAGTTTAATACTTTGATACTAAGCTGACTGATATCTCCAGTGACAGATCATTGTTATGTCACCATAGCTACATAAGTCTATTAATCTAGATGGCCAGGGGTTTGTAATGTTGCTTTGGTGTAGTGGTTAGCATATAGATATTAGATAATCGTGTGTATAGCTACAGATGTACTTCTCTTGTGATATTGTTGTCAGTTCTCCTGTCAAAAGATCATCTGCCACCTTTGTGTCTTTGAGAACATGTGAAAGAAGCAAATCCTTTATTTGAAAAACAGATAAGGCTTAGTTACAGGAAAGGCATCCAGTTGTAAAACAATTCCTGAGTAACATACTCATCTAACCCATACTATCACAGAAAATCAGACACAAAAACAAACATATATATTTTAGTATATCTTTATATAATAATGCCTAAAGTGGTGAGCTGGCATGTCTCTCATATCCCAGCTGTCTCTCTTTTCTATCTTTCCTCTTGTCAAAGAGAATATTTCCCCAGCATTCACTATTTTACTTTCATCTGGTCTAACGACCCTCCATGTTTGTTTGCGTTTGGTTTCCTTGTATGTCTCCACTGTCCTGTTTTTGTAACCAACTTTGACCCTCCATAAATCCTAAATTTTATTTTGGTTTGCGGGAGCAACTGCCCTTCGAAGACTCATATTATCATTCAATGCTTGAAATGAGTAGATGGACAGGCGACAAATGATGAAGGGTCGATCTTTATGTTACTTGTCCTGGTTTTTATTTGTTTCTTTCATTGTTTATGTATTCAATTCTTTTGCTTTCAATTTTCAAATTTCATGTTCTTTACAGTTTGTGACATCCTGTATCCACATATGCATGTGTGTGTGTGTGTGCGTGTGTGTGTGTGTGTGTGTGTGTGTGTGTACAGATACATATATATATGCATATATTCTTTTATTCTTTTACTTGTTTCAGTCATTTGACTGTGCCCATGCTGGAGCACCGCCTTTAGTCGAACAAATCGACCCCAAGACTTATTCTTTGTAAGCCTAGTACTTATTCTATCAGTCTCTTTTGCTGAAACACTAAGTTACGGTGATGTAAACACACCAACATCGGTTGTCAAGGGATAGTGGGGGGACAAACACAGACACAAACACACACACACACACATATACGACAGGCTTCTTTCAGTTTCCGTCTACCAAATCCACTCACAAGGCTTTGGTCGGCCCGAGGTTATAGTAAAAGACACTTGCCCA
>NC_069004.1:19430762-19446197 GCF_001194135.2 Octopus bimaculoides
TTCTTATTCTAGCAGCTACACTTTCAGCGCACCCACCCCCACTACTAACTTGGTCGCCCAGATAGCGGAAGCTATCGACTACCTCTAGTTTTTCACCCTGGAATGAGATAGAAGTTGTTTCCTGTTTGTTTGCAGTCTTTATTGCACCTGAACATCTGCCACAAACAAAAACTAACTTGCTAGTTAACCTGCCTTTGATGTTGCTGCACCTCTTATGTGTCCATAGCTTGCACCGGGTACATCTTATAGAGTTACTACCTACTCCTTTTCTACATACTGAGCAGGGCCATCTACCTGAAGGGGTTTGTGTTTTATCTACCTTCCTACTTATTAGGATTTTGGTTTTAGCTAGGTTGACTCTAAGAGTAATCTGAATACTAAAGGGTTTAAGACAATGGGCTGTGATTTGAGAGAGAAGTAATTTAGCTGCTATTTCTTTGGTTGATTACTTCCAAAAGGTCATCACAAATTACACAAACAACTAAAAAAAAAAATAAACACACACACTACTAGTGCAATGGCCTAAAAGAAGGTTTAGTTTACGAGGCTTTTAACAACAAACTGCAAACAATCAAAAAGTTTAATTTAGAAACTACAATTAATGATTGTGTTCACACCGACTCTCATTAACTTAATAGTTTGTTTTTGAATTCATTCCTTTATTTGTTTGCTTTTGATGTATGTTTTTTTTTTCGTTTGTTTTTTGTCTTTTGACAATAGAAATCATTAAGAACTCAGCTGAGATAATCATATGATGAAAATAAGAACAATGCAAGGTCAACAGGTTTACAAATCATATTGCTTTCACACTTCAGCTCAAAGCAACAGATTTATTAGTGAGGAATAATCAAGTTTGGACCCTAAAAATCTCTCTTATCCAGTTTCATGGGGACATCAGACAGTTACATTTACTATTGATGCTGGCAGATTTTGAACACAAAGGCAAAGCTCATAAAACTTATCACAAGAATCCTGAGAGAGGGGTCGTGGATTTAATTTCTGTAGACTCACATGCAATTTGTGGATCCCACAAGTAGGTCAGAACTGGAACTGGAACTGCATGACTGTTTGAAAACTGGGTATTTGTTGTGTTGTAGGAGAACAGATCTATCACAAGATCCAGTCTTTGTGGCTTGTGACAGTGTGGTGAGAGCTATGCCAGGGGAGCACAAGCTCCTTGTAGGGCCTCCAATGCTGGACAGGTCAAAGGAGAGAGGCCAGACTAATAATAATAATAAGAGCACTCAGAGAGTGCAAACCTCTGCCAAGGCAACATCAACATCCTCTCAACAATTAGCCAGAGATGATTTTTAAAATGAGAATATCTGAAATAAACTCGACTGCTCTCACAAACAAGAATACTAAAAAATGAACCTGACTGCTCTCAAAAATTAAGTAAAAAAACAGGAAAAATAATCCAGAATCCTTGTCCGGTATTGGATCAATCACAAAATCTAAATAGTTCATGCCAGTCATGAGGCCAAACATCCTTGAAAGTTTCATCTGAATCCATTCAGCGGTTCTTGAGATATTTTGTCCACAGACAAACAAACAAATGAACATGACTGAAAACAACACCTCCGCCTTTGCTAAGGCAGGGGTAATAATAATAATAATAATAATAATAATAATAATAATAATGGTTTCAAATTTTGGCACAAGGCCAGCAATTTCAGGGGAGGGGCAAAGTTGATTACATCAACCCCAATGTTCAACTGGTATTTGTTTTATCAACTCCAAAAGAATGAAAAGCAAAGTCAACCTTGGCAAAATTTGAACTCAGAACATAAAGACAGATGAAATGCCACTAAGCATTTTGCCTGGCATGCTAACAATTCTATCAGCTTGCTGCCTTAATAATAATAATCCTTTCTTCTAAGGGCACAAGACCTGAAATACTGGGGGAGAGGACTAGTCAATTGCATTGACCACAGTGTTTCACAGGTACTTAATTTATCAACTCTGAAAGGATGAAAGGCAAAGTCAACTTTGGCAGAATTTGAACACAGAACATAAAGATAGATGAAATGGCGCTAAGCATTTTTCTCAGTGTGCTAACGATTCTGCTAGCTTTTATATATTGAAGGACTTCAGACAAAAATCATGCCGCGTCATTGATATGACTGTCCCAATTGACACAAATGTATCTGTCAAGACCTACCAAAAACTGAGTAAGAATAAAGATCTTGAAATAGAAATTGGCAAAATGTGGAACCTCAAGACTAAAACAATACCTGTTGTCAAAGGGGCCCTAGGAATGATAGCAAAAGGAGCTGATTCCTACCTAGCCCAGATACCAGGAAACTCCAAAATGGCAGAAATTCAAAAGATAGTGCTCATGGGAACTGCTCATATCCTACGTAAAATACTGTCTATGTGATCTCAAATTTTAAAACAAGCTTTTAATTTTCTTGTTTTCTTAAACATTCTCTAGAACAATACTTTGAGCAAAACCAAATATATGATACCCAAGGTACAACACCAACTTGAACTTCTAACTTGTTGTCCCTTGATGTCTCTGGGTGAGACTTGGAGTCAACTTGTACAAATACAAAGCAAAAGTCAAAAACAATAATAATAATAATAATTTTCAACATAGATGATTGAGGTAAAGAGATATATTGGGTAATCATGACTCTTCCAAGAGAATCAGTAATGTTGATTGAGGACAAACAAATTCAACTGGACAACTGAAACTGGGTTGTGAACTCCATTTAACAAGAACTAAACTTTCCAGCTCATGTAAACAGAACACCCCTACCTAGAAAAGAGTAAAGTTACAGAAACATTAATGACAACGGAAAAACAAGAAGACGTAGAAGAGGAAGGCTTTTCCTTCAAGTGGAATGGATAGGCCATACCTTAAGAGAAGTAGAAGAGACAGCCCATAGTTGAGAACAATGAAGAGAAGTCATTGATGGCTTATGATTTACAGGGAGCAAAGGGCTGAAGTAAGTAAAAAAGTAAAGGAAACGAGAAAGAGGTTTGTTGCTGAGAAAGCTAATGAGTGGATTTGGTAGGCATAACCTTTTTATATATTTTAATGTCTCATTCTTTTAAATCAAGATATGTTTCTGTCAGCATTTTATTTATATCGATTTATGTAAGTTAATTTATTAATAATTATTTATTTGTAGATTATTCCATTATTCTATTACTTGCTTCTTTATTACTTTATTTTAATTATGAAGGACAGAACCAAGTTCTTAGGTAATTTGGTTTCATGATAGAGTGTTATAAGGATTGTTGTGGTTGTTTCCTTCTCGAGCCATGCCTTGTCATATAGGTTCCCCACCTGGATGGGATTCTGGTCCATCACAGGAGAAAGAATGATAGAAAGTTGAGGCGAAAGAGTCAGCAGAAGTTCGTCATTATCTTCTGCTTGAGCTGCATGGAACTTAGGTATTTGGCTCATAAACACACACATCACCCGGTGTGAGATCTGAACCCACAATCCCTCAACTGCAAGTCCGCTGCTCTAACCACTAGGCCATGTGCCTCCATGTCATAGGGATTAGATATAAATTTTCATAGTATTATGCTGTTTCATAAATAGCTTAACCCTTTAGTATTCAGATTACTCTATCAAATATAATGTTTGTTTATTCTTTTATTCTTTTTTTTTTTTACTTGTTTAAGTCATTTGACTGTGGCCATGCTGGAGCACCATCTTAAAGGGTTTTAGTTGAAGAAATCGACCCCAGGACTTATTCTTTGTAAGCTTAGTACTTATTCTATCAATCTATTTTGCTGAACTGCTAAGTTACAGGGACATAAACACATCAGTTGTCAAGTGATGGTGGGAGGGGACACACACATGCACAAATATATATAATGGGCTTCTTTCCGTTTCCATCTACCAAATCCACTCACAAGGCTTTGACCGGCGCAGACTATAGAACACACTTCTCCAAGGTACCACACAGTGGGACTGAACCCGGATCCATGTTGTTGGAAAGCAAGCTTCTTACCACACAGCCTATTCATTCATATTATTTTGAATTAATCATACATTATCGTGCAGTTTGAAGATTAATATAGTAATTGTTTATTTTTAGATGGACATTGTCACGTAGGCCTGATCTGGCCAGTTTGAGCATAAAACAAGCAAAATATTTTGGGCCTGATATAGCCTGTTTGAATGCTGAAGGGTTAATGAAGTTGGAAAGCCATTGTGCTGCAAATATGACAAATGTGCATGTGTGTGTGTATTTCTACTCCTCATCACTTAACTAGTGTTGGTTTGTTTACGTCCCTATAACTTAGAAGTTTGGCAAAGGTGACCAATAGAATAAGCTCCGCCTTAAAAGATAAGTACTAAAGTTGGTTTGGTCAACTAAAACCCTTCAGGGCTGGAACCCAACATCACTGCAGTCGAAATACTGAAAGAAGTAAAAGATAAAAGAAATAATTTAAATGTTTCTTCTCAAACAAAAGTTGTTTTTCTCTTTTTTTTTTTTTTTTCAAATCCATAGACAAGTTCGTCTGAATGGATTCAAATGTTATGAACAATATTAAAAGGTTTTGCAGCTGAAACAGTGCAAGCTTTCTGTCAAGCATTGGTCATTTCAAGAACTGCATGCACTAATTTGGACAATTTCTATATCTGTTCTCATTCTATTGGAATAGCTTTTGTAAACTTAATAACATAGCAATGTCACATAGAGTCTGTAATTAATGGAGTGCATGAAATGTCCATCACTGTGCAAAGTACAAGTTGCCAGAAGATCTTGAGGGAGACAAAAGAATTCAAATAAAACAGGAAGAGAGGCAAACTATCAAAATGAATGAAGGACAGCACATCTCCTTTGAAGAGAAACTTGAAGTTGATGGGCTTAATTGAAGAGAAAGGAAGAAAATAATTCAGAATAATAATAATTCTTTCTGCTAGAGGCACAAGGCCTGAAATTTTTGCGGAGAGGGTGAGTTGGTTACATCACCCTCATCAATGCTCAATTAATACTTATTTCAGTGATTCTAAGAGGAAGAAAGGCAAAGTCGCCTTCAGAAGAAATTTAACTCAGAGCAGAAAGATGGACAAAATAATAATGTCAGATTATGACGCAAAGCCAGCAAATTCAGAGAAGGTGATAAGTCGATCACATCAACCCCAGTGCCCAACTGGTACTTATCTTATTGCCCCTGAAAGGATGAAAAGCAAAGTCGTACTCAGAAGATAAAGACACCACAAAATTGCAGTCACTCTGATCACTAAAACTCCCTTGTATGGCCCTCCCTTCCTCAATCTATAAGTGCTATCTCAGAGCAGGCTTATACATTTGGGCCTTTCTTGCCACTCTCACCCCACTTTCAACAAATTTGCTAGAAGGTAGCACTCCACTCTCCATCCTCACTTTCCTTTCAAGTGACCATCATCTTATATTCCACAAGAAAATCTGAGCTCCATCTGCCTGTCTGTAACAACATCTGGATAGAGGGAGGGAAGAAGGGAAAACGAAGAAGTCGTTGAGAGAGAAATACAGTGAGAGAGAGAGAGAGAGAGAGAGAGAGTGAGTGAGTGAGTGTGGTGTGTGTGTGTGTGTGTGTGTAAAAGATAGATAAATAGGTAGTGTTGTCACCTTAGTAACTAATAAGTTTTGATTAAAAAAGCAGGAATTTTAAGTGTAAGTCTGTCAACCAATGTAACAGACTTAAAAAAAAAGACTATATATAATAATACATGTAGTTATTGTGTGTGCGTACGTGCGTGCATGCATGTTTGCTTTTCCTGTATGGCTTTCAACATATAAACAATGCAACATAGGCTTTAAGAAAAGACTTTCACTTTGAACAATCTATAAAGGTACGTGCATGATTGACAAATATGTATGACTGCAGCATAGTAACAGGTAATGACCTAGTGACTGATAAATCACAACAATTTTATAAGAGAGGAATGAATATGGAGGATTGGTGGACGAGGTGGAAAACCAGTAAGGTTGGGTAGGATACAAAGATCAACATTTTGATACTATTATAGGCACCTGTGATAAATAATAAAGTCAGGGCTGTTGTATATTTAAAAAAACAAAACAATGACTTCAAATTATTTATCAAAGGTGTCTAAATTTGTATGAAAATGTTGACCTTTGTGCCTTATCCAGCCTTATCAGTTTGCCAACCATGTCACCATCCACCATATTCATTTTCCTCTGCACCAATAAAAAATAAGGTGCTGCAGCAGAAAGAAACAGACATATCATCATCATTTAATGTCTATTTTCCATGCTGGCATGGGTTGGATGGTTTGACCAGAGCTGGCAAGCCAGAGAGCTACACCAGGCTCCAGTCTGATTTATTATGGTTTCTGTGGCTGGATGCTCTTCCTAACACCAACCACTTTACAGTGTGTGCTGGGTGTTTTTAATGTGGCAATGCACCAGCACTTCTACATGGCACTAGCAGGAGTGTTTTTTTTTATGTAGCACCAGCACAGGACTCTTGCTAGCCAGTCCTCTTTACCAGGGGAAGCAGCCTTAACACTTCTGCTGTAGAGTACAGGTCTTCTTGAGTACAGCTAGGTGCTAGGTATCTCAGTCCTTTGTCATCTCATCTGAAAGGTTCAGCGTCCTGAGGTCGTCCTTCAGTACTTCATCCAATGTCTTCCTGGGTCTCCCACTTTCACATGTTCCATCTACTTTAAGAGATTCGCACTTCTTTATGGAGTTGTCAGCATCCATCCACATCACATGACCAAACTAGCACAGTCTTCTCTCTTACACATGGCATCTAATTCCTCTTATGCCTCTCAATACACTAACACACTGTCAAACCTGTAGACTTACATTACACATCCAGTGGAGCAGTCTGGCTTCATTCCTCTCTAGCCTTTGCATGTCCTCTGCATTCAGAGCCCACATCTCACCACCATGTAGAATTCCTGTCTGTATACTTGCATCAAACAATCTTCGTTTCACTCACAGAGAGAAACCTTTGGTTGCCAACTGAGGTGTATGTGTGTGTGTGAGAGAGAGAGAGAGAGAGAGAGAGAGAGAGAGAGAGAGAGAGAGAGAGAGAGAGAGAGAGAGAGAGAGAGATAGAGAGAGAGAGAGAGAGAGAGATAGAGAGAGAGAGAGTGTGTGTGTGTGTGTGTGTGTGTGTTTGTTTGTTTGTTTGTTTGTTTTACCTAGGTGGCTTAATTAGCAGCAGAGGAGGCTGTTCTAAAAGGGACGTTGCTAGAATATGAACTAGCTGGTAAAAGTTCAGAGATCTATTACCTCTGATGGTAACAAAAAGGAAAGATAGGTTGTATGATGCTTGTGTATGAACAGCAGTGTTACATGATTGTGAAACATTGGCTTGAAATGCATAGAACATAACAAAACTAGAAAGAAATTAAGCTAGCATGCTCTGTTGGATGCGCAATGTCAGTGTGTACATATGGCAAAGTGCAAATGTGTTGAGAGAAAAACACAGAATAGGAGGAATCAGATGTGTACATGAGAGAAGACTGTACTGGTATGGTGATGTGATGCTCAGGGATGAAGATAGCTACATAAAGAAGTGTTGATCACTAAATGTGGGTGGATCCTGGGGAAGAGAGAGGCCAGGGAGATGTGGGATGAAACAGTGAAGACTGACCAGAGGTTGTTGAGCTCTCATGGAGGAGATGACAAAGGATCAAAATGATTGGTGATTTACTATGCTTGAGCAGACCCAGCCATCTCAGCAAAAAATTAAGTCCTAAAAGCATATGACTCCATGTCCAATCTGCATCTGTCAAGCTTTCCCTATAACTCATTTTCATAACACTCATCCCCCCCTTCACCTTTCTAATGATGGCACTATTTATTTCTTCAGCTGCTGTGGTAAACAAGAGTAGAACTTCACATATTTCATCCCTCATTTTTGTGCTACAAGTTATCCCTCTCCTTGAAAACACTTCCCTCAATACCCTTCCTACATTCTCAACATCTTCCCTTATCCCTTCATTTCCCACTATACACCCCTTTCCCCCAAACACAGTCACATATCTGCCATCAATGCCTTCTCCACCTTTGTTTGTCACTCACTGCATCCATCCCTACATATCTCTAACCTCCATCTCAATAATGTGCATCCCAGTTTCATATCCCTTCACATCATGTCTCATCTATCTAGTTTTATTATACTGTTGCTCTCCACCTTGCTCCTTTTTATGTATTGTCACCTATCGCCTCCTCCCCCCTCACCAATTGCTGTTTTCCTTTACCTCTTCCCCCACCATTGACCATGCTTCCATCTGTGATCACCATTGACTACATTCACTTCATCTCTAACCAATCTGTCACTCTACTTTCACATCCACAAACCTACCCATCCATCCACTTTCTTGTACCTTGAGGGTACACCCTGATATTTCATCTCTATTAGCCTTTCTCCCTTTCCTACTGGAAAGCTATGTATCTCATCTACAACAAGACATTTATTCCTGTCTCTCTATCATACATTAGCCCCTCAATACTTGGTATGAAGTCACCTCAGTTGTACATAATTGCACCTCCACTCAGTCAAGGAGTTTTGTCTTGTGAGTTACTTGGTGACCTCACTAGTGCCATGATAAAAGCACCCAGCACACTTTGTAAAAAGGTTAGCGAGCCTTCTATAGCTGGATCAACCATACAAACCATGCCAAAGCAGACACTGGATCTCAACGCAGTCCTCTGTTTCTCCAGATCCTTTTGAACTGTGCAACCCATACCAGCATGGGACACGGATTTTCGAAGATGATGATGATATATACACGTACGTACGTACGTGTGTATGTGTATGTGTGTGTGCACAAGCACCATCAACCTTGCCCTAAATTCAAGACAGACTAAAGAAGATCCTGCACTACACACCATCTAACTCAAGCCAGCGTCACGTATAATCAATTATGGATGCATGCATGATACCAGAGAGAGAGAGAGAGAGAGTAGAAATAAGCTCTGAGTAAACAAATTCTACAAGCCAGTTTCGAATCCCAGTTGTAACTATTTCACTTCCTGTAGGTTACAAATGTATTTGGAAAAATATTTCTTCTCTTTCCCTCGAGTCAACAGACTTGGCCACTTGTTGACTCGTCAAAGGTTGGAGGTTCATAACTGTGGTTGTATTAAATTCATAGGGAGACAATGAATGAAAACGACCATTCGAATGCATTAGATTTACCTTCCATCCCTCCGGGGTCGATAAAATAAAGAACCAGTCGAGTACTGAGGTCAATGGCGTCAACTAACCCCTTACTCCTAAAATTACTAGCCATGTGCCAAAAACTGAAACAATTATTAAAATTATTAAGGTGGTGGAGCTGATAGAATCGTTGAAGCATAGGAAAAATTGCTTGCAATATTTCTTCCGATTCTTTACATTCTGAATTCATATCTTACCGTGTTCAACTTTATTTTTCGTCCTTTCGAGATAGATAAAATAAAGTACCAGTCATAGATAAAATAAAGCACCAGTCAAGCACTGGAGTAGATGGTATCGGTTAACCCGCCCTCACTCTCGAATTCCAGGCCCTATGCCTATACTAGAAATTATTATTATTATCATTATTATTATTATTATTATTATTATTATTATTATTATTATTATACACCGTTAATACATGACAAAATTTGAAAGTTCAGGTTTTAAGGATTGCCGAGATCGAAGTGGTACCCATGGATGAAAATATTGTAAAAGTGCGATGACAAAAGTGCGATGACAAAATTGAAGGAGAATGGATTGAGTTCTGTCCATACAATTACATATATTGTATGTAATGTTGCTAAACTGATCACAAAGTTGTGTGAGTACACATCGAAGCCCAGTTCCTTTAGCACGACATAATTTTTTCTAATTGCTTTTTATAATTAATTTAATCATTAATTAATATTAAGGATAAACCATTATATCCCCCTAATACTTTCAGATGGATATTTCTGTTCGTTGGCTCTGTACGAATTTAAATCACCAAAATACAATTCTACTCGAGATAAAATTGTAAATCGTCAAATGTCAACAGTCACGCAAGTGGGTGTGACGACAAAAATGAAATCTGGTCGTTTGTCAAACAACTGTGGAGACACAAACTTTCGAAATAAAAACACCTTACAAAGTCTACTTTTACTGTATGAAGGCACTTTAGTATTGAGGCAACTGGTTAAAGAAACGAGACTATCGAAATTAGGACACTTTAACTCACTTGCAGCTGTTTTCAACGTCTTCTATCACTTCGTTCTCCATGTAGATAAATATACCAGAGAGACACAGGGCGACATAGAGGAGAGCCAAGGACACTCCAGGCAAAATTTCGTCACATTTAAACCACAACATATCTCCTCCACCCTGTTTATGTAGTAACCAGGGGAGACAACTCCGTCTTGTTAGACTTGCTACAGTGCTGATCATAACGATGATGATGATGATGTCGCCAACTACTGTTATATGCTTGTCAATCTGAAAACAGGTGTTTTCTTAGTATTGGATTTCAGTTGCGTAAAATATTTGGAGAGTAAACTATATTAAATTTAGAAAATAAGAGACTAAACCGGTGCCAAAGAAATGTTCTTTCATTTTTAATTTGATGGCCTGAAATTCCCTGTTTTACTAGTCAGTGCTTTATACATTTTAATAGCATCATTAATTCATGACGCATTTTCCCCATTATAACTTTTACACATTAAAACAGTATTATTAAACATTCCTTGGGTTTTTTTTTTATTTAACTCGATTTATACGTGTTAAAAAGCTGCTTCCTGAAGGGAGGGATTATCTTAACAAGTTCGAAGATGTATAACGAAAGGTTTTCTCAATAATTCTAAGAAAATTAAAATAATTATAATAAAAGACTAGAGGGATGAATTCATTAGCGTTTAATAAATAGCCATAATGTTAACATGGAAAATAAACTGAGGGGAGTCTTTCATTTGGCTCAATAATTCATACGAAACCTTAAAAATGAACCCCTGCGGTTTAACTCTACTAACTATAAGTATAGAATACGGAAAATAGAGATTATAAGCAGGTCCGTTGAACAAAATAGAAATATATGCGCACAAAAATACGTGTAAATGGATCCTTTGGATGATATTAATGGAATGAGAATAGAGAGAACAAAAAAGAGAATTTTATAATTTGATTTTTAGAATAAAATCTTCAAATATTTCAATAAGGTATTTTAATAAAATTGATCAGTGGAGAAGGCTGAAATTCGCACGTAGGTATGTGTGAACTCTCACAAGTCATATAGTTTATTTACTATAAAGTGTTAGCAGAAATAGTTTTGAGGATCACCTGAAATTGTAATTCAATCTTGTATATCTATGATCTGACTTTAATCGCTACTAATATCGGCTTTACCTATCTACCCCTCCAGGGAAGATTAAAGTAAGTATGAGAAGTATACTATGATCTAATCAAGTTACTAATATATCTGTCTCCTCAACAAAGGGACCAGAGCTTTAGGCATAATTTATTATTATTATTATTATTATTACAGTGACATCGTTTTGAACATACATTCTTTCTTCCTTTCTTTTTCCTATTTATTTATTATTGTACACATATTGATAATTTTATCAAAACAGTGGGGCCGCTAATATCGAACTGTGAAACCTAGCAAGAGTTATTGGTTTAAATGGAATAATATCCGTTGTGACTTAATTGGAGCCATCTCATAACATATATGACAACACTTAAACAATGAATGATTATCGAAGAGCAATTAAAGAAATAGATTAATTAGGAGTATATATAAAGACTAATGATTCTGTGAGCATCATTTGTGTATGTTATTATAATTTCTTGAAATTCATAATAAAAACCTAGATTAGTAATATTTTGATATAGGGTATTCCGTTCCCTGGGACCACTTAAATGCTCTGGAATCGCTTGTGTCATGTTGCTCCTAATAATATTTGATATTATCTATAACTCTTCTATAATTCACCTATAGTTAGATGTCATAGGGTATTAGCAAGGTTATTGTTTTGTTTGTTTTTAGCGGTATTTTTCGGGCAGATTATGAAAAAATAAATTGTGAAGGATGGTCTCAATTATATCAACAAATTGAATGATTTCATTACAAATTTATTGCTTAGTAGTCCGTTATATTTAGTAATTATGTCGGAGTAAATAATCGAGCTCTAATTAGATAGAATGTTCATCTCAATGCCTCATTTAACCCTAATATAATATTACCTTAGATTGAATTAGAGAAAGTAGTTAAGGAGATAACGTTATGAATAATTCTAAAATGAGACAAGGGAAGTAACTCAAATAGAACAATGGCATGAATTTGCTCACTAAGCAAGAAGAAAAATTAAATTCCCTTCTTCACAATATTTAAATTATACAACGAAAACAAATGTAAATTTCTTTAAAATTTTTGATTTAAAATAAAATACAAATAAAATGTTTTTTCTGATTATATAATTATTTTATTTTCTGATTATATAATTATTTTATTTTCTGATTATATAATTATTTTATATAATTACAAATATTTGTTCTTTAAAATCTGTTTCGTTTATTTATTTCGCCGCCACCACCACAACTATCAAATAAATATTAAAAAAATTTTATTGATTATTTTCTTTCGAAGGCAGTACAGGTTTATTTTGAGGCTGATCTCATTTCTCATAAGAGTGACCGACCAAATGAGGGAGTCTATACATGGTCGCTTGAGCTTTTAAAAATAGCAGCTATATAACCCAACCCTCAAGTGACACCTTACCTACTGTCTTGAAAAGCTATGGATACATTAGATAATGTACTAGATATACGATGCCTTAGAGAAAGGACAGGAAGAGTCATAGCTCTCAATGCCTTTTAGTCTTGCTCTACTCAACCAAGACCAGCCGAGTAGCTAAACAGGTTATAAGGCTCTCCGTTCGCTCGATCTACTAGAAACGGCAATCTTATTTCTCCATGCTCACGCCCATCGTCTAAGAAAGGACACGTTAGATAATGTAGTCTGAAATACCGTCGAACCTATTACGACCGTAAACTTTAAAGAAAATACTACGTCCGGAGGAAGAACAAAAAAAAAAAAGAATACAATACAAACAAGGATGTCCTTAAGTTTTCTAAAGGGACAAACAACGATCTTTCAAATGTTTATATTTAGTAATGTTTGTCTTTCATTTAAAAAACAATAAATGTTTGTCCAAAATATATATTTAACAATTTGTTCAATTCAAAATAATTATGACTCTACCAGAGTATGGACAACAAAACAAGAATCCTCAACGTAACATTTTTTCATAAAGAATCCAGAGGAATCACTACCAAAATTAAATCAGACAATACTGTCCTTGTTATACTAAAAACGTCCTGGTTAGATCTACATACTTAAAGCGCAACTGTTTGTTTCTATAGAAAATACAATGACATTCAGGATTGTATTGTATTCTGTCATTTCTGGCTTCTGTTTGTATTTTCTATTGAGTTTATGGTTGTAATATGATGCAGGATCACCCTAAATAGCTCTATATTCAATGGGTTTCCAAATTTCTGCTTTTACTCACCATGTACTTTACAACAGTGGAGGCGCAATGGCCCAGTGGTTAAGGCAGCGGACTCGCGGTTTCGATTCCCAGACCGGGCGTTGTGAGTGTTTATTGAGCGAAAACACCTAAAACTCCACAAGGCTCCGGCAGGGGATGGTGGCGAACCCTGCTGTACTCTTCCACCACAACTTTCTCTCACTCTTACTTCCTGTTTCTGTTGTGCCTGTAATTCAAAAGGGTCAGCTTTGTCACACTGTGTCACGCTGAATATCCCCGAGAACTACGTTAAAGGTACACGTGTCTGTGGAGTGCTCAGCCACTTGCACGTTAATTTCACGAGCAGGCTGTTCCGTTGATCGGATCAACTGGAACCCTCGACGTAGTAAGCGACGGAGTGCCAACAAACAAACAACTTTACAACAAACGAAAATATTTTGGCACTCTTTGTGTTTACGGAAAAAAAGAAAGAAGTTTAAAAGGCGCAAGCATGGCTGTGTGGAAAGACGTTTGCTTTCCAACAACATGGTTCTGGGTTCAGTCCTACTGCAATGGGCAAGAGGCTTCTACAATAGTCCCAGGCCAATTAAAGCTTTGTGAGTGTTTACGGTAGATGAAAACTAAAAGAAGCCCGTCGTGTGTGTGTGCGTGCGTGCATGTGTGTATAGCTTTATGTTTGTCCCCCACCACCGCTTGACCATGTTGGTTTGTTTACGTCATCCATAACATAGCGGTTCGGCAAAAAAGATCGATAAAATAGGTATCAAGCTTTAAAACAAAAAAAAATAGGCACTGGGGAGGATTCATTCTCCTAAAACTCTTCCAGGCGGTACCCAGCATGGCCGTGGTCTAATTAATGACTGAAAGAAGTAAACGATAGCAGATTGATATATTTTACATTATTTACATTTGACGGATATTTGTTCTCGTCTTGTTTGTTGTTAACAACGTTTCGGCTGATATACCCTCCAGCCTTCTTCAAGTGTCTTGGGGAAATTTCGAACCTAG
This sequence comes from Octopus bimaculoides, assembly GCF_001194135.2. Taxonomy (NCBI): domain Eukaryota; kingdom Metazoa; phylum Mollusca; class Cephalopoda; order Octopoda; family Octopodidae; genus Octopus; species Octopus bimaculoides. The sequence continues at coordinate 19,445,225 of NC_069004.1, forward strand.
GTTCTCATTCCTGAGGTATTTTTCAATGTTATTATTATTATTATTATTAGTGTTCAGGTCACTGCTTGGAATCGAACTCAGAATCTTGGGGTTAGTAGCCGAAACGTGTTAACAACAACCAAGATGAGGACAAATATCTGTATAATGTAAATAATGTACAGAATTCCTCATCTCTTAAATATAGAACTGATGTATTTTAGTCTATTAATAAAATTAATTTAACAATTATATAACGGAACAGCTATTTGCCATCAAGAATCACCAGAAAAATGCTAAACTCGGCTTTCATTTATTTGGTGAAGACTCAAAATTTTCATTGTACCACGTTGACCTGGTTACTATGAAGATTGTTGTCATTGACAACAGGTCACTAGTAAGATTGTTATCTGTGTCCAGGTCACAGCTGTACAATGAAAATTTTGATACCTCATGAAATAAGTGAAAAGTGAATTTGTGTTCTAGATGGCTAAAAAGTGTGCCTCTCTGATCATGTTTCCTCAGATTTTAGAGAAATGGATATTTTTTAATGAAATTTTCTAGGTGCAGGACTAGCTGTGTGGTAAGTAGCTTGCTTACCAACCACATGGTTCTGGGTTCAGTCCCACTGCATGGCACCTTGGGCAAGTGTCTTCTACTATAGCCTTGTGAGTGGATTTAGTAGACGGAAACTGAAAGAAGCCCATCATATATATAAATATGTATATATATATATATGTACATATATATATATATACATATACATATATATACATATATATACATATACAAACAATATATGAGTATATGCATATATACGGCCTCAAACATCTCATACCTTCGCGCTTTAGTTTGCCCTCTATTATTTATCTTGTTTCTCTCCATGAAATTCAATTGAATTCAGTTGTTGTCTTAAATTCATACTTATTCATTTTCTAAGCTTCCTAAATTCATGCTACGTTATATTCTATTCACCTAGAATTCATTGCTCTTTTAA
>NC_069004.1:19450274-19456910 GCF_001194135.2 Octopus bimaculoides
AAAGCACCCACTACACTCTCTGAGTGGTTGGCGTTAGGAAGGGCATCCAGCTGTAGAAACTCTGCCAAATCAGACTGGAGCCTGGTGTTGCCATCCGGTTTCACCACTCCTCAGTCAAATCGTCCAACCCATGCTAGCATGGAAAGCGGACGTTAAACGATGATGATGATGATGATGATGTATGTACATACCTTCATCTACATGTACATATAGATACATAACTGGGTACATGACGTGGCAAAAGAATAAACAAGGTACAACAAACAAGCAAGCCACATAGAAACATCTCCTTCATCAGCTGCCACCATTAAAACACCGGCGTTTCGAAGAATTAAGGCAGTATGCATCGTTGAAATGTTTCTTCCCACGAACACAAATTGAATTATTTTCGTGGAGGGTAATGGCAGACGGAAAACAAGACAGGAAAACGAAACGGTATACATATATATACATATATATATACATATATATATATATATATACATATATGCGTGTGTGTCTGTGTTTGTCCCCCCCCCCAACATCACTTAAAAACTGATGGTGGTGTGTTCACATCTCCGTATCTTAGTGGTTTGGCAAAAGAGACAGACAGAATAAGTACAAAGAATAAGTCCTGGGGTTGATTTGTTTGACTAAAGGCGGTGCTCCAGCATGGCCGCAGGCAATTGACTGAAACAAAAGAATAAAAAAAAGAAAAGAAAAATACCCTGCAGGTTGTGTAGATTACAATTAAATGGAATTTAATGTGAAAAAGTTTCCAGCTAATCCACACAAGCTGACTTTGTTTCCTCATAACTTTCAGAAAAATGAGTATTTTTTAATGAAATTTTCTAGAAATACCTAACAAGTGGTGTAGATTAGATGAATCAGAGTTTAATGTGAAAAAGAAAATGGTAAACACACAGACACACATGCTGACATACATCATTCATACAGGGTAGGCCAAAAGTTACACACAAAATAAGTTCAATATGCTCCAGAATTAAGTAGTTGTATACTGTCAACTTAATGTGTCAGTCCCATGAAGGGAATAATACTACTGTTGGTTAGACCTAGGAAGCTGCACCGCTTCCTGTCGGCCTTGACACATTTCCTGTGTCCTTATGTTTACAAAGGGGAGACAAGCACCCCCACTAAGCTAAGCCTGCATCCAGAGACATGTTTCTGAGTCTTTGCTCGTCATCTCAGAAACATGTCTCTGGATGCAGGCTTAGCTGGTTGGATGGGGCCTGTCTCCTCCTTGTAAACATAAGGACACAGGAAATGTGTCAAGGCCGACAGGAAGCGGTGTAGCCTCCTAGGTCTAACCAACAGTAGTATTATTCCCTTCAGGGGACTGTCACATTAAGTTGACAGCATACAACTACTTCATCGTATCACTACTGCATTAATCTCTCTGAGAGATTTAGAAATGTATTATTTCTAAAAATGCTCCAGAATTGTCAGACATGCTTCAATTTTTTTTTTTTTTTTTTTTTAATGGAATAAAACAAATAGAATAATGATGAATACACACATACTTGTGCATGATGAACAAAAATAATAATAATAATCCTTTCTGCTTTAAGCACAAGGCCTGAAATTTTGGGGGGAAGGTGCTAGTTGATTACATCAAGTGCTCAACTTATTGAATCTGAAACGATGGAAGGCAAAGTTAACCTCAGCATAATTTGAACTTAGAATGTAGAGACAGACAAAATGCTGCTAAATATTTTGTCTGGCATGCCACCAATTCTGCCAACTTGCAGCCTTTTTAAAAAGTTGCCAGCAAGCCACTGCAGAGAATTGAACCCTGTAGTTCTCAAATTCTGGTTGAGTGCTCTGTACCATTAAGCTAAGAAACCCCTCACATTAATGATAATAATAACATAAGATAAATAAAATGTCAAATGTTTTGGTGTGAGACTTTTGGCCCATCCCATATATCTACAAAATGAAAATTGAAATTTTGAAAAAATTGTGATGTGTCAGTATGTGTATGCCCATCAATTTCTATTTTTTTTTCACATCAAATTCCAATATAATTCTCATCTCCACAATCAGAAGAGTGTTCATAGACAATTTCATGAAAAATACCTATTTTTCTGAAAGCAACAATGTGAATTATTTGAAATCCCTTTGACCCCAACAACTGGAAACATTTGTCACAATAATTTCCTATATGATCATACTCTACACCAGCTGAAAGATATTTGTAGAAAATTTCACCAAAAAATATTAATTTTTCTGAAAATTATGAGGAAACAAAGTTTCATATTTAGTCAATTACTGAACTAGTACAACTCCAAAATAAATAATAATTAATTATTTCTTTATTCAATAAATGAATCACAGTTATTATTTTGAAATATGAATAGTCTGATGCACTTTTGGTCAAGTTTTTGCTTGGGCATTTTAAGGAGTTAAGGATAAAAAATACCTCATTTCATATTAGATGTAATGACATCAAAGACGCTGTTCGATTGTGATATAAAACAAACATTTTATTTAATGTTAACAAGTGAAAAAATCCCAATTCTTATAAGTACTCATCTATGTATCATACTGAATGTATTATACACTGTTGGTAGGCCATTGCACTATTTATTCTGGAGATAAAATCTCTTACAGAGATACCAGTTGAAAACAGAATAAATATTGAAGGGAGAAAAATATATGTTCCAGTAGAGGTCAGCAAGAATGCCAGATGCCTTTCAGTCTTTTGAGGCCATTTCAGTGGCACTTTTAGACAGCAGATCATAGATATAGGAAAAAGTGAATAAAATATTCCCTGAAGATGCAAATAGCTGCCTAACTGAATAAAAATCCAGCATATGCAATTGAGGCAGTATTTAATTAGAACAGTCATCTATGTATCATACTTGATGTACATACACTGTTGAGAGGTCAGTTACTGGGGTATTTGTCCTGAAATAACATTTCTTATGGACTTGATATTGGAAGAAAACAAAAATTCATCTTAGCAACAACTACAGGAGTAACAAATTTTCATCAAAGCACATGGTTAAATGTGCTTTCGAATGGCCCAAAAAGTGTGCTTACTGGTCACTGCTGGGACAAATTTTCATCTTCCAATATTTATTGTTAGCATATCAGACAAAATACTTAGCAACATTTCACATTTTCACATTCTGAGTTCAAATTCTGCAGAGGTCGACTTCATCTTTTGTTCTTTCGGGATTGATAAAATAAGTCCCAGTTGAGCATTGGGTTTGATGTAATCAATTTACTTCTTCCTTCAAACTTGCTGGCCTTGTGCCAAAATTTGAAATCAATATTTATTGTCTTTTTAATACAGCACATCTATAAGAGATATGTTATCTCAGGGTAAATACTGTATATCAACAGTGTATGTACATTGACTATGATAGACAAATGACTTTTAATTTTAATACTGCCTCAATTTTGCATATGCTAAATTCCCATAGGTATGATGTAGAAAACTAAAATGGATAAAGCTTTTTTGTGTACTAAAGTATATTCCTCTGTCATAACATTATTTTAAGACCATATGTAGAATTTTAGTTGTTAGTTTTTGCATATTTTTAAAAAATATCATTTTATCATTTTCCTGGTGCACAGAGCCATATCACATAGGGAAACAGTGTGCCAAGCTGTATATAGCTATTGTGGGAAACAAGAAACAAGTATGTTGTGTGTGTCTTTGTGCTGTGTTTGTCCCCACCACCACCACCACTACCATACCATCACCACGTGACAACTGGTGTCGGTGTGTTTACATCCCCATAACTTAGCTGTTCAGTAAAAAAGACCAATAGGATAACTACCATGCTTTAAATAAAATAAGCTCTGGCGTCAACTCAGTCAACTAAAAATTCTTTAAAGGAGTACCCCAGCATGGCCACTACCAAATGACTGAAACAAGTAAAAGATATATATACACATAGGTGACACATATACTCCTATTCTACCCTCCAATATATATATATATATATACACACACACACACACACCCATGTGTGTTTTATTTTTGACTTAAGCTCTATGGCTGGATGCTTTTCCTATCACCAACCCTTTTACAAAGTGTACCAAATGCATTTTGCCATGGACCAGCACTAGTGAGGTTGCCCTGTATCTCATAACTCTAGTGAGTCCTCACTTCTTCTATGATGTGTTTGTTCACTCAAAGCAACATGTCTGAGAAAGTGACAAGACGAGAGAGAGATGACAGCATGGCTTCAATATTTACGAGAGTGTGGACTCTGTTAAATATGCCCAAGTGTCACTCTTCTGTGTAATAAGTTTGATGCTGCCTGATAATAATGTTGGTTTCAAATTTTGACACAAGGTTAGCACGTTCGGTGGAAAGGGTAAGTTGATTACATCAACCTCCATTATACAACTGGTACTTATTTTATCAACCCTGAAAATCAACCTCGGTGGAATTTGAACTCAGAACATAAAGACGGACGAAATGCCACGAAGCGTTTTGCCTGGAGTACTAACGATTCTGCCAGCTCGCCACCTCATACGGTAGGAATATTATAAATATTGGATATGGAAGATCAGCCAAGGTTAGAGAGAAGTGAGCCAAGTGTTTCATTTTGAACATCTGATTTTAATTTCCCTGTGAAATCAGAATGATGGGGCAGGAGAGGGAGATGAGAAAGTAGCTGTGCATTTAAACACATCGACCAATGAAACCAGGAGAGACGAGTGTGAAGATATGGACACGTGACATGAATGGATAACACCAGCAGTGTATGCTGACAGTTGTAGTTAGTTGCAACGGAGGAAAAATATGGGAAAATATGGGAAAATTGGATTGGGTCTGAGTGGATCTGTGGATTTCGGGACCAGCAGATGAGACGACACACAAATTTCAGAGCAGAAGGAAATATGCTATACTATAAGACGTACCCAGTCTGTACCAGAATGGAGAAACAGATGTTAAAGTGATGATGATAATAACAACAACGGTGGTGGTGGCTGCAGCGGTGGTGGTGCTAGTGATGGAGTTGGTGGTGGCATTGGCGACAAGGATGTTGCGATGATGATATTTTTTGTTGTTGATGTTGCTGATACTGTTTAGCTCTAGTTTAGTCCTGTTTGAACAAATCCACATTCAGTCAGGTGTTGATTTTGAAGAAAATTTGACCATGCAGAGGCTTCCAGCAGTTGTAGTGCTGTGTAATGGATGTGGTGATGATACACTCATGATGATGATGATCATCATCATCATCATCAATATCGTGATCATAATGGTGGTGGTGATGGTAGCGATGGTGGTGATGATAATCAAAATGATGAGGAGGAGGAGGAGGGGGAAGAAAAGGATAAGGATGAGGATTATGGTGATGTTGGTTGTGGTGTGGTGTTGTAGGTGGCGGTGATAATGGTGGTAAATGGTGATGATGATGACAACAATAATGATGGTGATGATGATGATGATGATGAAAATGATGATGATCATCATTGTATTATTGTTGCTTTTGATGATTATGGTGGTGGTGGTGGTGGTAGCGATGGTGGCAACAATGATGATAATGTGGAGGAGGAAGGAGAGGAGGAGAAGGAAGGGAGGAGGGGTGTAGGAAGAAGAAGAGGAAGAGCAGGACAATGACAATGATGATGATGATGATGACACCACCGATGACGTTGACAATGATGATTATGAGGAGGAGGAGGATTATGGTAATGAGGAGGAGGAGAAGGAGGAGGACAATGATGATGATGAGGAGGAGGAGGAGGATAATGACGACGATGATGATGACGACGATGACAAGGTTACAAAAATGATGATGATGATGATGTCGGTACTCTGGGGAGGGTAAAAACAAACTTATATGTTAAAATAAATGCAGAATGATTTTTATTTTCTTGTTTGTTCGTTTATTCTTAACGAGCCCCAAATCATAAATAGCATTATGGGAGTGTGTTTAAAGACGGTTGGTGGTTGTGGTGGCAGCAAAAAAATACAGGGGAAATTTAAAGAAAAAAACAACCCAAACCGACTAATTATTTCCAGACTATAACGACATTTTATTATTATATTTTGATTATTGTTTTGTTAAATTTTTTTTTAACATAATTTTTTTAATTAATTATTTTTTTCCTTTGCTTTTCAATTTTTTTTTTTTTGGTTTAGAAGAAATAAAAACAACTAAAAATTAACTAAAGAACAACATCAAATAAATGGTCTTCCAAAGCCGACAATGTTGACAAGGAATATTGAAAGAGCGGAGAGAAATTATTGTTTAATTCTACAATTTTTTTCCCTCTGTGTGTGTGTGTGTGTGTGTGCATGCGCGTGCGTGTGTGCATGTGTGTGTGTGTGTGCATGCATACACATGAGTGTATGTGTATGCATATTTCTCAGTGTGCATGTGGGTGAGTGTGTGTGGCCTGTGTTTTTCTGTGTGTGCATGTGTTTCTGCACATCTGTGTGCCTATGAGTATGTTTTTTTTGTGTACACGTATGTGTATGTGTATGAGGTGTGTGTCTATGTTACTCTGTGTATGAGTGTGTTTCATTGTGTCTGTCTGTATGTGTGTGTGTGTGTGTGCTTGTGCAGATGCATGCGTATTTTGCTAAGCATGTATGTATATGTATGCATGTGTGAGTGTGTGTGTGTGTGTATGTATATATATATATATATATATATATATATATAT
>NC_069004.1:19458365-19461125 GCF_001194135.2 Octopus bimaculoides
GACCTCTAAATATATTTGCTTGTATGTGTGTGTGTGAGTCGATATGTCCATATGTGTGAGTGTATACATATATATGTGTGTATATATATATGTGTGTATATATATATATATATATATATATATATATACACATAGATATAGATATAGATATGAGGTGTGTGACTGTGGTTGTGTATTCTTCATGTGTATCTCTGTATGTGTGTGTACATGATGTATGAAGGTGCATAAGGTGTGTGTGTGTGTGTGTGTGTATACACACACACACACACACACACACACACATATATATATATATATATACACATATATATATATATATATAGTGAGATATGTGGTTACATGTATGTGTATATCTGCTTATGTGTGTGTATGTATCTGCTTGTGTGTGTGTCTGTGTACATATTTGTGTAATCTGCTTGTTTTTGAGTGTGTGTGTGTGTATATCTGCCTGTATTTGTGTATGTGTGTATATGTGTATGTGTATAACAGCTTGTATTTGTGTGTGTTTATGTGTGTGTTTGTGTGAGTGTGAGTGTGTGTGTGTATCAGTTTGTATTTGCGCATATATGTGCGTCTGTATGTATACCTGTGTGTGTTTGTATATACGTGTCTGCATGTGTGAGATGTGTGCTCTCAGTCTATACATGTATGTGCCTGAACACTTGTGTGAGTCTGTGTATGTGTGTGAGTGTACGTGTCTGCATGTGTGTATTCGTGTATGTACGTATGTGCTTGTGCATGTGTGTGTGGTTATTTTTTTTTTTTGTAGAATATTTTCTTTTTATAATTTATTGATCGAAGTATTTCCAATGGAATGGCATCTTCATCTTTATCGGTGTTGTCAATGCCATCACACTGTCGCCACCACTACCTCCACACTTGCGTTGCCAGTGACACCACTGCAGGCAACAACACCACAATTACTATCACAGCCAGCATCACTGACGCCAGCATCATCATCACCATCGCTATCAGCATCATCATCATCGCCATCACTATCAGCATCATCATCATCATCATCATCATCATCGTTGTCATCGACATGAACATCATCTTCCACAGCATCCTTGTTTTAAATGCTGTCAATGTTGGCGTCATTGTCCTCATGATCATCATCACCATCATCATCATCACCATCATCATCACTATCGTTGTTATTATCAATACCACATCTCTGCTGCCACCACCACCACCACCACTACCACCACTACAGCCACCATCATCATCATCGTCGTCGTCATCATCATCATCACCATCATCATCATCATCATCATCATCACCATCACCACCACCACCACCACCACCACCACCATCACTATCATCATTATCATCATTGTCACGTCTCTGCTGCAACACCACCACTGCCACCACCACAGCCACCACCACCACTACAACCACCACCACCACTACCACCACCATCATCATCCTCATCGTTGCCATCATCATCATCGTCATCATCATCAGCTTCATCATCATCATTATCATCACCATTATCATCATCATCATCGTTTTCATCACCACCACCACCACCACCATCATCATCATTACCATCACTACAACTGTGCCCCCCCACTTCCCTCCCTACAACCTTTATACCACAAATTGAACCGTCGCTGCTGCTACTACTACCACCGCCACCACTATTAACTACCATTTTATACTACGATCACTACTATTATTATCCTTCCTCACCACCACTATACCGCTGCCCATGTTACTATTTCTCCACACACCTTGACCATTAACCCCACCATGCTAATGTTCACACTTCTCCGCACCACTGCTGATACTAGCTCCTTGTCTACACCACCTTTACCACCATCATTGTTACCATCACTCTTTATCACCACAACCACCACCACCACCACCACCACCACCACCACCACTACCATTGCCTACACTGACACAACCACTGCACACCACAATCACCAGCACAACCATCATTGCCCCCACCATCACCACTGCCACCACAACTACTACCACCACCACCATAGCTACCAACTACAATTACCACCACCACCACCACAACCATCACCACCACTACAACCATCACCACCACCACAACCATCACCACCAATACCACCACTACCAACAACAACACCACCACAAAACCACCACTACCACCACCACCACCACTACCACTACGACCACTACTACAACAACCATCACCACCACAACCATCACCACTACAACCATCACTACCTTCAGCATCATTATCACCACCATCACTACCACCACCACCACTACCCCCACTGCTACAATGTATCTTTTATCTTTTGCCTTTCCACCCCCACTCCCTTACCATTACCACCCCCCACCATAACCATCAGCCCACCACGGCCACTACCTCACCACTCCATCACCACATTAATGACACCATTGTCACTACATCTCTGCATTAGCAACACTGTCATTATCTCTTCGCACCATGACCTCCACCACAACGACCACTACTACCACCATAACTACCACAAGTACCACAACCACAACCACCACCACCACCACAACCATCACCGCAATCATCATCACAACCACAACCATCACCACTACTACTATCACTACCACTACCACTACAACCACCACCACCACCACTACCACCACCATTGTTAGAACCTCCCACCACCATCACCATGACCACCATAATCACGGCTACCACAACCATCACCATCACATCAACCACCACCACAACCACCATCACCACAACATCCACCACAACCACAACCACAACCACCACCACCACACCCACCACCACCACCACCA
>NC_069004.1:19461341-19462034 GCF_001194135.2 Octopus bimaculoides
CCACAACCACCACAACCACCACCACCACAACCACAGCCATTGCCAACGCTCCCTCTAATGTCACCACCCCTGCCACCAGCCAATGTGGAAGGGTTCCATACTTGATAGCTTGATTTGTAAGAAGTAGCAACTAAATCCGTCTTTAATCTCCCTTTCCACAAACAGCCTCCTCCCTTCCAATTGGAATGCCTTTGATCATCGGACTGCTCAATTAGAGATGACCTGGGGCTAAGCAACAACAACAACAACAACAACAACAATCACCACCTCAGCAAATAACCTCTTACTATCACTCTTACTGCTGCAACCACTTCCTTACATTCACCCATAATCAGAATGGCCACCACCACCACCACCATCACCACCACCACAATCACCATTACCATCACCCTAACCATTACTATTACTAATACTAACTACTACCATTTATATTTTTTCTTTTATCTTTTCACTTGTTTCAGTCATTTAACTGCGGCCATGCTGGGGCACTGCCTTGAAGAATTTTTAGTCAAACAAACCGACCCCAGGACTTACTTTTTTTTTTTTAAGCGAAGTATTTATTCTATTGGTATCTTTTGCTGAACTGCTAAGTCGCAGGGACGTAAATGCACCAACACCAACTATCAAGCAGTGGTGAAGGACAAATACAAACACAGACACACACACACACACACACACACACACACACACACA
>NC_069004.1:19464342-19466155 GCF_001194135.2 Octopus bimaculoides
ATGGTTACTCTTCACAAATGTTTAATATAATGGCACCTGGAATGAAAAAGAATAATTACAATGTAAATTCTACGCCGCTGAAAACATATTAAGACTCTTAGATCAGAAATTTTGAAAATTAAAGGTGTCTATTTACTTCCTGCATGTCTGTGTATATATTTATATATATATATATATGTCAGGTCATTAAGAATGAAATGTCCAATTTTCTTATGCACCAAGTTTGACACAATCGTTAACTCTAATGTTTTATCCTGACAATTCTTTATTTTACAACATTGAAGAGTTACATCATCACTTTTCGAAATACAATTCATGGTGTCTGATTATATTGTGAGTTTTCTCTTGCAAATCAATTTTTGTGAACCCATCGATAGATAAAAAATTTGTGTTGTTTATAAATATGAGTTCCATCATGGAACCAATGCATCCCAGACAGCTTGAAACATTAACAAGGTGTTTGGTGAAGATGTGGCGAATGAGCACCACTGTACATCAGTGGTTTGAGAAGTTCAAATCTGGTGACTTTACTCTTGAAAATCAGCCCCATGGTAAACCTGAGACCAAAGTGGATAATGATGAGCTGGAAACTGTAGTGGAAGCAGATACATTTCAAACTATGTGTGAGTTAGCAGCAAGGTTTGATGTTTCACTTCCAACTGTATTGGACCATCTGAAACAAATCAGCAAGGTAAAAAAGCCGGACAAGTGGGTACCACACAAACTGAACAAGCATCAAATGACACATTGTCTTGAAACTTGCTGTTATTTGCTGTCACAGCATAAAAGTGAACCATTTCTGCATCATATTGTTATGCGTGATGAAAAATGGATTCTTTTCAACAATAGCAAGCATTCTTCACAGTGGTTGGATAGAGACAAAGTGCCAAAACACAATCCAAAAAGTGAATATTCTCCAAAAAAAGTTAATGGCGACTGTTTGGTGGTCCAGCACGGTTGTCATCCACTACAGCTTCACGAGACATGGTAAGTCAATTACAGTGGATGTATACATTAATCATTTGGATGAAATGATGAAATGATGAATTAAACATCCGAAATTGGTCAATAGAGACAGGCCAATTCTCTTGCAGGACAATTCTCGACCACATGTTGCACAAAGAATGCTACTCAAGTTACAGGAACTGAAGCTGGAAGTACTCTGTCATCCAATATATTCACCAGACTTTGCACCAACAGATTGTTACGTTTTCCAGGCATTAATAAACTTCAAACCTGAAGAAGATGCAAAAACAGCCTTTCATGATTTCATCACCTCTTGCTCTGCAGAATTCTTCACTGCTGGCATAAATAAGCTAACGATAAAGTGGCAAAATTGTGTTGATAATTTAGGTGCATACTTTGATTAATTGTATTGCTTTTTGTTCAGATAAAGTAAAATATACTTTCAGTTCAAAATTGGACATTTCATCCTTAATATACATATATACGGTAGCAAATATTTTTACAAAATTTGGCTCAGTTACTGATGAGAATTTGCCTAGTAAATTATTTTATTTACTAAAAAAATTCGAAACCTATAGGTATAACCGTAAAAACAAGGTAAAAGTTTTTATTTTTTCATTCCCTTTGAAATTGCTTAAATTTTGTGGTTTTCAGTCGTTTTCACTGTCTTCTAGCATGTAGAAATTGCCTGTCATAGGTAATTTCTCTTGTGTTTAAATGTACACTATTTTATATATACAGTATATATATATATATATATATGACAGGCTTCTTTCAGTTTCCACCTACCAAATCCACTCACACTTTGGTCAGCCCAAGGCTATAATAGAAGAGACTTGCCTGAAGT
>NC_069004.1:19466436-19485424 GCF_001194135.2 Octopus bimaculoides
ATATATATATATATATATATACACATCTACCAAATCCACTCACAAGGCTTTGGTCAGCCCAAGGCTATAGTAGAAGACACTTGCCCAAGGTGCCACGCAGTGGGAATGAACCCGGAACCATGTGGTTGGTAAGCAAGCTACTTACCACACAGCCACTCCTAAGCAATCCCTCATATGTACATACATTTCTTCCTTCTCTTCTCCTGACCTTGACTCCTTCTCCTGCTTCGCTTTTCAAATTTAGCACTCACCTTCATCAATGTCCTTATTAATCATCTTCTGGTCCTCTTTCCTTCTTCCTATCGTTTACTCTCATAATCCACACTAATATAGAAACAGGAACTTCAAATTCTTGCAACCACCAGACTAGTTTATTAGTACCTTGCACAGACTAGTATCCTGCACAGTACAGTATTAATGAACATGTATCAATTATACCCGTGCTCTGCAACCGGCATGTCACGGCACAATGGTGTTCCATGAGACGATGCTAGGTGTGCCGCAGTGTAACCTGAATATAATATTTTCCCCTCTATTTTTAGTTCAGGTGTGCCACCGAATTTTGAAAAGAATAAGTGTACTGCAAGTGACAAAAGCTTACAGAGCACTGATTTATACTAATGTACAGGTAACTTTGCATGATTTCCAAAATGGTCATTATTATCATAGGTTATCTCCCTTATTTGCTGTCCAACATCAGTGATCTTGTAATCTCCCACTCATTTTTCTTTTTCTTTTTCTTTGTCCTCCTCCTTTTTTTTCTATTTTCTCTTGTTTTTCAACTCTTTTATATTTTCACTATTTCCAATCTGTCCATTCAGTTTCTTCTAAAAATATCATCAACTGAAGCATCAACACGAACAACACCACCAGCATCAATGCCACTAATACCATCGCCAACACCAACACCAACACCACCAATACCACCACCAACAACAACACCAACATTAACACCATCATTATCATCACCACCACCACCACCACCACCTATACCACAATCAATACCACCACCAACACCACTATCAATACCACCATTAACACCAACACCAACACAACTAAAACCACTACCACCACCACTACCAACACAACCGCCACCAACACAACCACCACCAACACCAACACTTCTCCATATCATCACCATCACTTTCATCACCACTCACACAACCTTTGCACATCACCACCATCACCATATGCCGAAAGCATCGGATTTTCCTCTCTTTCTCAAGACAAATCAATTCATTTCACTTTTAAACGGCTTATAACTCCCTAACTGACAGCACAAACCATCCCTGGTGTCTTCTGATCCTTCTCTCTACTTTTTAGTCAAATTAATCATTTCCAGTTTGTTGTTATAGTTTTTCTTTTAATTGTTTCAGTCATTTGACTGCGGCCATGCTGGAGCACCGCCTTTAGTCGAGCAAATCAACAAACACACCAGCATCGGTTGTCAAGCGATGTTGTGGGGACAAACATAAACACACAAACATATACATATATATATATATATATATATATATATATATATATATACGACGGGCTTCTTTCAGTTTCCACCTACCAAATCCACTCACAAGGCTTTGGTCGGCCTGAGGCTATAGTAGAAGACACTTCCCCAAGGTGTCACGCAGTGGAACTGAACCCGGAACCGTGTGGTTGGGAAGCAAACTACTTACCACACAGTCACTCCTGTTAGTATTTATTTTTTATTGTTATCAGTGTGACTGTGTGATAAGAGTTTGCTTCTAAACCACATGGTCCTGATTTCAGTCCTGCAACATGGCACCTTGGGCAGATGTCTTTTACTATAGCTCTGTGCTAACCAAAGCCCTGTGAGTAGATTTGCTACATGAAAACTAAAAGATATCCATCATACACACACACACACACATACATGTGTGTGTGTGTGTGTGTGTGTGTGTGTGTGTGTGTGTGTGTATTTATATATATATACAGGGTGTAACAGGTACTTTGGGACCATTTAAATATCTTTATTATAATTCGTGTAACTTGGAAAAATCAAACACTGCAAATTTTGTTTATTCCAACTTATTGTGGAGTGTTTAGCATTTATTTCAATTCAATGTGACCACTAACTGCTTTCTTTAGCAATTCAATCCATTTATGAAATGATGCACATGCCTTAACTGTTTCTTTCGTTTTCACTTTATCAAATGCTTGCATGATCAAAACCTTCAGTGAAGACACACAGTTGTGAGAAGTTGCGTTGGATATTGCTTCAACTGTGACCTATAGCCAAAAACCACACAGATTTAAATCTGGTGAACTAGGTGGTGGGGTGCAGATATTTTTAGGAGCAAACATGGGCAATTCCTTCTTCAAACATTCTTGCACTCTTTTTAAAGAATGGGCAGGCACAGATTCCTGTACAAACATGACTTGACTTGCATCATAATGCTTCCTAATCCAAGGTAACAATTTTGAGATACTCTGCTGCTGTGTTGACTTTAAGACCCACTTCAATAAAATGAGGAGGCATCAATTCCCAAAGACTATAATAGAAGCTGGATTCTTGCTATACATAGCTGAAGGAACTTGGGAATGGTCATATGCTATCGCTCGTGAGTTTTGACAGTTTACAACCTTGTCTACCATGAACTTCTTTTCATCCATGAAGATGCAGACGTTGCTACCACAATGTTTCAGATGTCTAAGAAGTTTGTGACTTCTTTCAGCTGAAATGGCTTTGGAGCGACTTGTTAGGATGTTACGGTGTCTCCCCATGAATGATTTCATATAGAAGTCTTGTCTCACAGCCCTAGAAATGGTCATTTTACTTATTCCTTAATCTTGAGCCAACGTTGCTAGCAATTTTGACAGGTTCATCTCAATCGATCTTTCAAGTCCTGTTAAGAAGTGAGATGTGTGTTTTCAGTCACAAAGAGGACTGTGAGGCTATCTTTGAACATCCTGACTTTTCTTCAAATTGGCAACAACTCTAAAAACAGTAGATTTGGCATACTTTGTGACTCTAACAATCTTCTCAGCTCTTTTGCTAGCACAGAATAATTCGGAGGCTTAATTCTTTATTAAAATCATAGTTTGTTCAATCTGAAATACAAAATAGTATAAGCAATTATTCAACCTGAAAAAATCTAAAATTTAGACTCCAACAAAATCTATATAATTAGAAGCATATCCATTTGAAATTTGTTCCAATTTGCCTGTTACACCCTGTATATATATGTATATATATATGTATGAATATATATATATATATATATATATATATATATATATGAGGGAGAGTCAAAATTTATATGCACCCTTCTTTTTCGATGCACTTGGTCTAGTGGTCCACACTGGTCCACACTGGTCCACACTGAGTTTTGGCTTAATTTCACCTCCTTGGTGACAGACACTGCCTCAGTCATTTGGAGCTAGAGAGGAACTTATGCTCCTATATGGAAAACAACAAGCAAAACATTTGCTGTGTGTACTTAGGCTTGTCAAGTTGGAATTTATTAACTACAAGCACGAAAAACAGAAAGAATCAAAATAACAGTGTACATTTATTATAAACACATTCTGCACATAAATGACACTGCCTCAGTCATTTCGTACTCGAAAAGAACTTATGTTCCTATATGGAAAATGGCAGACAAAACATTTGCTGTGTGTACTAAAGCATGTCAAGTTGGAATTTATTAACTACGAGCACAAAAAGCAAAAAGAATCAAAATAATGAAGTGTACATTTATTTTTAACACATTCCAGCACATTGACATTCACTGCAGGACTTTGTCTTGGTGAATGAATTTCTTCCCAAGAATTTGTGTTTAAAAACCCATCAAACTCCAAAATGACATCAGCTGACTATCACAGTTTTTTGGGCTTAATTTCACCTTCTCAACAACAGACAGTTACATTCTTTTTTGAATCAGAAGAATCATTGTGAAATGGTTTTAACTTTCTAACATCTACAATGATTCTGACATTGGGGTAGCTGATTTTGGTGAATAGCCTACCAAAGTCTTGGGCCTTCAGGAGGAGGGGTTGTAATATTGAAAAGTAGAAGTGCTTGATATTGAAGTGGCTTTAATAATGTACTTACTTATAAGGTAAGGTTAACATGGGGTGGCAAGATAGCCCACACAATCCTCTCTGTAGAAATGTTGGTTTTCTTGTCCTTCCATCTTCCCACTGAGAGAATCCTGCCTTACAGATGCTGTAGACTATAAAGCCACCCTTACACCAGCTGATGGCATCACAAAATATTACAAGGCATTGAGTTGATAGCAGCATAATAGATAAGGCAATTAAGGGTATGAAGACAAGGAAAGCCCCTGAGCCATCGGGAATCATTGCTGAGATGATTAAAATTTCCAGTGGCATAAGATACAGCTTAGTCACCCATATAGTTAATCGGGTTATTCAGGAAGGCGCCATCCCCTAAGACTGGTGTAGTAGTATTATAATTAGCTGTTACAAGGGTAAAGGTGATGCCTTAGATAAAAACAAGTACAGAGGTATTAAACTGTTAGACCAAGTCATGAAAATTACTGAAAGAATTATAGCTCGATTGATTAGAAATAGAATTAAGCTAGATGAGATGCAGTTTGGCTTTATATCTGGGAAGAGTACCACAGATGCTATCTTCCTTGTGAGACAGCTGCAGGAAAAGTACTTGGCCAAAAGTAAGCCATTGTACTTAGCTTTCATCAACCTGGAGAAAGCTTTCGACAGAGTTCCCTGCTCCATTATATGGTGGGCTCTAGGGAAGTTAGGAGTAAAGAAGAGGCTTGTTAGAGCTGTACAAACCATATACAGTGGTGCTGTCAGTAAGGTGAGAGTTGGCCATGAATACAGTGATGAATTTAGCATTCAGGTAGGGGTTCACCAGGGCTCAGTTCTCAGCCCACTCTTATTCATTATAGTCCTTCAGGCCATAACAGAGGAATTCAAAACTGGGTGCCCGTGGGAATTGTTATATGCTGATGACCTTGCTCTTATTGCAGAATCTTTAGCAGAATTGGAGAAGAAATTCCAGGTATGGAAACAAAACTCAGAATCAAATGTTGCATGCAAGAAAGAAGACTATGTTAGTTTGGACATGTGATGCATATGAGGGAGACCCAGGAAGACGTGGGATGAAATGGTAAGGACCAATCTCAGGAAGTTGGGCTTCATGGAGGAAATGACAAAGGACTGAGGTGTCTGGCAATATGAAGTTCTTGTGAAGACTCACCCACATCAGTGAAACTGAGTTCTAGAAGCACTGTGTCCCCCACCCACACTTAACAAGAAAACTTCTCACACACTCTACCACAACAAACCAAACTACGACTCTACATCTCTTCTCTTCCGTACATTTCCACTTCATGCATTATGCTTACCTTCTACTCTTCAATCCTGTCCTCTTGGCCCTGTGCCACTGTATCATTGCTCTCTGCTTACCCCTGACCTGTGTGTTCTACCCACATGCCCTGTCTCACTGTACTATTGCTATCTGCTAGCCCCTGACTTGTGTGTTCCACCCACATGTAACAAAACTTTTCACTCACCCTACCCCCAACAAACCAGTCAACACCTCCACATCAGTTTCTCACATTTCCTCCTTCATACACTATGCCTAGCTCTCACTCCCCAATCCTGTCCACACAGCCCTGTTCCTCTGTATCATTGCTATTCGGCAGCCCCATCGACTCTATACCCAGGTTTTCACCACTCATTCCCCCACCCCTCCACACTCTTTAGTCACACTCCCTTCACAATATCCTACCACTTATATTATGGTATTTAAACCTCAAGGGTATGCCCTGGCACTTGCCACCATCGATATCTCTCTCTTCCATCTCATTTATATTCTGATCCCTATCTCTTGTGATTATGCCCAGCACTTTGTCACCATTTCTATGCTGCTGTCGCCCACTCTTTCTTTCTCCTTCTCCTGCACTTTCTTCAGATTGGGTAACCATGTATTTCCCTTGCGGTAGCACATCTGTTTCTGTCTTCATTCCTGATCTCTCTCTCTCTCTCTCTCTCTCTCTCTCTCTGGTAGGTAACCTTGTTACCTGACCAGAGACGTTCCTCTACAGCAAGATACCTGTTTCTGTCTCTGTCTCACTATAACCTTTCATCATCCGACACAAGATCATCTCCTCCAATGTCTCCTCTCCTCTTGAAAGTTTTTTTACTGAGTGATGATACATGAATGTCTAGTGTCGTCTTCAGTCACAATGGTCTTTTGTCAGCTGAAATATCTCATCTAAACAAGCCACAGCTACAGATGATAGCTATAGTTCACTACCTGAACTGGTTGATCCTGGCTATGGACACACATAACTCAGCAGTTAGAGCAATGGGTAGTGAGTTCAATCCCAGACTGAGCTGTGAGTTGTATTCTTGAGCAAGACACTTTATTTATAGAAATGAATTGCAGCATCACTGGTGCTAAGCTATATCAGCCTTGCCTTTCCCATGGATAATATTGGTCATGTGGAGAGGGCTGGCTGGTATGCATGAGCAACTGCTGGTCTTCCATAAACAACTGTGCTCGGACTTGTGCCTCGGAGGGTAACTTTCTAGATGTAATCTCATGGTCATTCATGACCAAAGGGGTCTTCTGATCCTGGCTATTGATAGTTTGTTGTCTGATCATCATCTGCTCAATACCAAAGTAATATTCACCATTGATTCAATAAATTCATTTACTGAAATAGTTCACATTCACCATGCTGCATCCCATGATTTCAACATGCCCTACCTACCTCAGGCAATTTTAATTCACAGCTGGGACCATGACAAATGCTACAACTCCAGATCAGAGTAGACCTGGAAACAATAGTGGTTAAGAGATGGCTCCACTCTTCTCTAAACCTTGGAACTCCTGAACCAGGGTCCCACAACAGGATACAGTTTAAAGTCATACCCAAGACATATGTAATTTTTTGGATTCCCATGACTCTCTGTTGCCATTCAATTCAGTTATTACAAATTTTAATTAAGAGCTTGTCATGTAGTGAATCTTTCATTAGCTGATTACGTAACCATGGACACCACCCCTATGAATGTGTTGCTGTTACCCTCTTGATAGAGCTTGATGATTTTGACTATTGACCTTCTGAGATTCCTCAGCTCAGCATCAATGTAAGAAGCACCAATGGTTCAGTTTAGCTTTTATGCTACCTCTTCACAATCCACCATGCTGCAGTTCCATAGGATGTGGGTATTTCGAAAATACTTCATGGAGAATGACAACTGTGTCCTACATGGAGAATGACAACTGTGTCCTACATGGCTATGGGCTGCCCTTTGGCAAGGCATAGCATCCATTCAACCACCCAGCCAAGAACGTAATTAGTGAGTTGGAAAAAATTTCATTAACATTAACTGATGATTATCCATACAATTAGAAGATGGGAACTCTTTCCAGTTATGTTAAACACCTTAAAAAACAAGAAACAAGGGGGGAGAACTCCAATAATAACAGCTAATCGAAATTTCTGGAAAATACAGGAATAAAAACACTTTGGTTGTGATAAAAATTCATGTATGATATTGAAATAGAGGTGGGAGAAGCCCAGTGGGAAATGAAAAGATGAGGTGGGGGAGGGGGTGCAGATTTCTCATTGAGAAAAAAGAAAGAGAGGGAAGTTATGGCAGAGATGGTACAAGTTCACTAAGATAGACAACACATGTTAAACAGCGTTTAGTTTGCTGAAGTATGCAGAGAAGGTGAGCAGCATCTATTTTAGCAGCCAACATGATTCCACGCTGATTGTATGCGCACGCACACACATCTGCCTGTATATATGTCTGTGTGTTTGTGTGTGTGTGCATGTGTGTGAGTGTATGCGCGTGCTTGTATATGTGTATGTATATATGCCTCTATAATGTACACATGTATAATGTATACATATATGTATGTATATATGACTGTATAATGTGTGTGTGTATGTATATATATATATATATATATATATATATATATATATATATAGAGATAGATAGATAGATAGATAGATAGATAATGTGTGTGTGGTGTGTATAAGTGTTTGCATGTGTATGTGCATGTATATAATTCTGTGTACTAATGTGTGTGTGTGTGTGTGTGTGTGTGTGTGCATGAAGAGATGTACATGTAGTTGTGTAGGTAGTGGCTTCTGAGTATCATGTGCAGTGGTGCATGTGTGTGTGTGTACGTGTGTGAGTGTGTAGTGGAGCGCATATACTTGTATGTATTTAACTGTACATGTTGCTCTAACGCAGTATATGTGTCATGCGTGTATAGTAATGTATGTGTACATGTATATGTATAGCTGTGCATGAAGTGATGTGTGTGTGCGCACGTGCATGTAATTGTGTGTGTGTTGTGTACAGTGGAATGTGTATAGTAATATGTGTAGTGATGTCTGTGTGTTGGTGTTTGTGTTGTGCTGTTTGTATGTAGCTGCCATTAGCTATACCTATTCAGCTAGCTTGCTTGCTAAGATGTCCACCAAGTGCGCCCACTGGCTACATCACTGTTTTGCCCGAGTGACCTATCTTAGTGAAGCTCTGTCATCTTTGATAGATAGAGCGAAAGAGAAGAAATAATGAATTGCACACGAGTGAAAGAGTGAAAGAGTGACTGACTGAGTGAGTGACTGACTGACTGAGAATATTGAAGGAGAACAAGAGAGTGAGAGCATGAGAGTAAGGAAGTGAAGAGGCGACTTATCAAATATACAAAAGGTAATTTGTATATCAAACACATAAAGAAGTTTTCAGTCACAGAGGAACTGTTCAACTTCAAACTGCAGAAAGATGATGCAGAATATCACAAGAGGATCTCAACACCTGACATGAATTGGCTGGAAGAAGAAATTCTGTGAAATGTTGAGAATCACAAACAGAAAAATGGAACAAGGTTTAAACAGTAATATTAAGAATTATTGAAAGGAAACAGAAATACTGTCATAATAATGGCACAAGGCCAGCAATTTTAGGGAAGGAGAAAATCGATTGCATTAATCCCCAGTGATCAACTGGTACTTATTTTATTGAAAGAATGAAAGATAACCTCAGCAGAATTTTAACTCAGAACATGAGGACAGATGAAATGCCGCTGAGCATTTTGCCCAGCATGCTCATCATTCTGCCAGTGTGCTAATGATTTTGCTCAGCATGCTCACCATTCTGCCCAGCATGCTAATGATTCTGCCAGCTCACAGCCTTAAATATTGTCACAATATTAATGAGTTCTATGTTGGTAAATACACACACACATACATGTATAGACACACAGACACAAATGTCGTTATCATCATTAATCGTCATCACCATCATTATTTAATGTCCGTTTTCCATGCTAGTATGGGTCGAACACTTTGACAGGATCTGGAGAGTCACAGAGCTATGCAGAGCACCAGTGTCAGCTTTGGTTTGGTTTCTACAGCTGGATGTCCTTCCTAATGCTAACCACTTTCCAGAGTGTACTGAGTGGTTTTTCATACCATCAGCCCCAGGGAGGTAGCTTTGATATGGTTTCTATGGCTGGATTCCCTTCCTATTGCCAATCATTTTACAGACCCTACTGGGTGCCTTTTTGATACCACTGGAGGTACAAGTGAGATTTCCAAGTAACTTACAAGACAGAAAAAGAACAAACAAAAAGGGAAAATAAAAAAAAAGGTCTTGCTACTGAGTTGGGGAGGGGAGGTGACTTTTTGCCTTGAATTGAAAGTATGATAGAGGGACAAGCATAGGTGTCTTGCTACAGAGGGGACATGTGGCTACCACACATTATACAGAGGTGGGGAGTGGCTGGAAAGGATATAAAGATGGTAGTAATGAAGTGCCAGAGTAAACTCTCAAGGTACAAGAAGGTGAACATAAGGAGGGGATACCGACAATGTATCAGGGGAGGGGAGGAGAGAGTGGGTACTTTCATATGAGAATGAGGAGAGTGTAACAGATGGTTAGAGATGGAGGTAGGGGTGAATGTAGAGGTGAAAGTAGAGGTGAGTAATGAACAAAGGGTGGAGGTGTGGTGATGGCCATATATCAGTATGGAGAGGGAGTAAGGTGAGAGAGACAGCAGTTGCTTCAGGAAGGATAAGATCAGAAGGGAGGGAAATGATGTGCTGGATATAGGGGTAGCTGTGAGGAGGGAGATGTAGGGACATATACAGCTGGCTATAGTGAGTGGGGAGGGTGTGATGGCAGACATGTGAGGGTGTTGGAGAATGAAAGCAGATATGTGAGGTGTTAAATGGAATACATCAGAGGTGAGATATAACTGAAGACAGGGAAAGGAGGTGATTGGGGGTGGGGATAATGGGAATGGGGGTGGAAGTACTTCCATGAAGGAGGAGATAACTGGTAGTGCAAAGAAATGGGGAGGAGTAACATGTGCCTGAGACTGCCCTCAAATGATTACAAGCACCAAGTAATGTGTGTGTATATGTGTGTGTGTGTGTGCGTGTGTGTGTGTGTGTATGTGGGGGGGGGGCGTGCTGTGTGTGTGTGTGTATGTGTGTGTGTGCGCATGTGCATGCATTATCTTCTTTTATCTTTTACTTTCGGTCATTAGACTGAGGCCATGCTGTGACATCACCTTGAAGAATTTCAGTCGAATGACTTGTTAAGTTAGCTTGACATGTTTGCCACAGAAGACTAGAACTGAACAACATTGCTTGCATGACAATGATGCTCATTCTATCTCCATTACGTGATGTCAAGACAAGATTCTCTCTCTCTCTTTCTCTCCCTTTTTCTCTTTTTATATACACACAGCTGAAGTTGGGTTCTTGGGGAGAGAACACAAATTCTTAATTCATACGCTTCAAATGATCATGATATCTGGGACTATAAAAATCTGCAAGACCTTAAGATTAAAAGGATGATGGTTAAAACAAGATGCTGTCCTTCACAATATATACACAGAGAGAAAAAGAGAGAGAGAGAGAGAGATGATGGGTTTCTTTCAGTTCTTGTCTTCCGAATCCACTCACAAGGCTTTGGTTGACTTGGGGCTATATTAGAAGACACTTTCTCAAGGTGCCATGCAGTAGGACTAAACCTGGAACCATGTGGTTGGAAAGCAACCTTCTTATCACAGAGCCATGTCTGCACCTATATATGTATGTATGTATGTATGTCTGCACCTATATATATGTATGTATGTATGTATGTATGTCTGCACCTATATATATGTATGTATGTATGTATGTATTGTAGCTTCTATGACTTACAACTGACGACATTAAGTTATGAATTGAGTCAATGACTGGGGATTAGTCTAATCCTTTCCCAAAATTCCTAGCCTTGTGCATCTGCTAGAAATGACCAGTCAAGAACTAGAAGCAGAGGACAATCTAATCCAAAACCCAAAACCCAAAGCCTTATGCCTTGTTTAGGTTCCCTGTATCATTATTGATTTTGAATTTTGGCACAAGGCCAGTAACTTCTGGGGAGTGGGTAAGTAGACTGCATCAACCCCAGTTCTCAACTGGTACTTATTTCATCAACCCTAAAAGGATGAAAGGCAAAGTTAACTGTAGGGAAATTTGAACTCAAAACATAAGAATGGATGATGAAATGCTGCTAAGCATTTTGCCCGGCCTGCTAATGATTCCACCAGCTCACTGCCTTTGTTTGTATTACTATTATTATTATTATTATTATTATTATTATTATTATTATTCATTAAACAAAGGTGGAGAGCCAATAGAATTGTTAATACTCCAGGCAAAATGCTTAGTAGCATTTCGTTTGTCTTTATGTTCTGTGTTCAAACTCCACTGAGGTTGACTTTGCTTTTCATCATTTTGGGGTCGAAAGTACCATTTGGCCACTGGTGTTGATGTAATTGACTTACCCAATCCCTCAGAATTGCTAGCCTTGTGCCAAAATTTAAAATCATTTTTATTCATTAAACACAGTAGGAATGGGAAAGTTCAGGTTAGATATTTTATAGTATGCAGTTATGTCCCTTTATATTCTGAGTTCAAATCCAACTAGAGATGAAGTTAATTTTCTTTCATCTCTCTGGAGACTTACTTATCAGGCCTTTCACCCCCTGTCTAGTATTGGTCATCAATGACTTCATTCCATTGTTCTTAAGTCTGGGCTGTCTTTGTCTGCTTCTCTCCAGGTGGATCCCTGCTTTTCCTTCCTTTCAGATTTTACTCTTGCCTGTCATATGTTTTCTTGGGGGAAGGCCTTCCTCTCTTGAGTGTTGTTGGTTTTGAATTATCATCAATGCTTCTAAAACTCTGCCTTTTTTGGTAGGTAGGGATGTTGGTCCTACTCAAACCTATTTTCACCTCTCAGAAGAAGTGGTCCATATTAGCCTGGCCCTATCTTTTGACCTGTCCAACGTGGCAGGCCCTTCAAGGAGCATGCACTTTGGCATAGCTTTCAGGATTATTAAGGCAAACAAACCTCCATACCATAACAAGGAATAGGTCTTGTGGTGGACTCTCTAGAGTAGTGGTTCTTAATCAATTTTTGCCTTTGGTTCCTATTTTACTCTCCTGGACTTCCATAGCCATTCAATGGATATATAAAAACAAAAAATCTTACTGTACTTTTATAATTAAATATTATTATGCAGGCGTAGGAGTGGCTGTGTGGTAAGTAGCTTGCTTACCAACCACATGGTTCCGGGTTCAGTCCCACTGCATGGCACCTTGGGCAATTGTCTTCTGCTATACCCTCGGGCCGACCAAAGCCTTGTGAGTGGATCTGGTAGACAGAAACTGAAAGAAGCCCGTTGTATATATGTATATGTATATATATGTGTGTGTGTGTGTGTTTTTGTGTCTGTGTTTGACCCCCCCACCCAACATCGCTTGACAAACGATGGTGGTGTGTTTACGTCCCCGTAACTTAGTGGTTCGGCAAAAGAGACCGATAGAATAAGCACTAGGCTCACAAAGAATAAGTCCCGGGGTCGATTTGCTCGACTAAAGGCAGTGCTCCAGCATGGCCGCAGTCAAATGACTGAAACAAGTAAAAGAGTAAAAGAGTATGCAGTATATGAAGAAATGGTAACCAGTGAAAATTCTGTAAATAATAATAATAATAATAGTCTTATAGCTCGTAAGCATTCATCGTGTATTGACTAAAGAAATTAGTCTCCTCTCAAAGATTCCTTGTCTTGCAAAGTTACTTGGTGACCCTGCCAGTGCAGGTGTCACTTAAAAAGCATCCAGGTCCACACTGTAAAGTGGTTGGCATTTGGAAGGGCATCCAGCTGTAAAAAGCCATGCCAAAACTAACCTCACCTGTGCCGGTGCTATGTAAAAGGCACTCAGCCCACTCTGCGGTGTGGTTGATGTTAGTAAGATCATCCAGCCATAGTAAAAAAACCACGCCAGAAACGTATGTATATTGTTATAATTGTCCTTTTAGTAAATAAATAAATTGACATAATATAATGTCTATAAGTTGATGAATACCACCTATTAATCCTCTCCATTTTCTTATTGCTCTATAAATTAATGGTAAAACAACTCTTTACCCTCACCCATTTATTACACTTTGTAATGTAATTATCATGCAATAAAAAAACGCTAGTGTAATAATAATTGGGTATTCTACCAACAGTATATTGGATAGATATTATCCCTTAGTTGGTTGGATTCACAACCTCTAACTTCCTTGGATTTATATATATGTCTGGTTGGCCTCGTGGGTAAGGGTGTTAGCCAGTGACAAAAGTGATAGAGGTTTCAATCTCTGCCAGATACAACACATCATTTTAAATGGTGGTGCCCCAGCATGGCCACAGCTCATGAGCTGAAACTAGATAAAATGAAAATGAAAATATATATATATATATATATATATATATATATATATATATATATATATATATATATATATATAACAATTAGAAAATGGAGGATAATATGCTGAACCCAACTACTTGCAGACAGTGTATCCTGTTGAATTCATTAATTTAATTCGTAGCTAAAGTGACAAAAAAAGAAAGAAAAAAAGAAAGAAAAAACCAAAGCACAGGTGTCTATAACAAACTATGTTATTTTGCCAACCTGGTTTACATATAGAAGTACAAAGTACATCGATGACAGGCTTCTTTCAGTTTCCATCTACTAAATCCACTCACAAGGCTTTGGTTACCCCAAGGCAATAGTAGAAGACACTTGCCTAAGGCATCGTGCAGAGGGATTGAACCTAGAACCATGTGGTTGGGAAGTAAGCTTCTTACCACACAGCCACACCACATAAATTTTAACAACAAAATCTTATATGGACCCCCTAAGGGTCACATGCACCCCTAGTTGAGATCCACTGCTTTAAGGGGACTCCATTAAATAAAAAAGTACCAGTAATATACTATGATCAATTCATTCCACTGCACCCTTCCCCCTTAGAAATTCCTGTTGTTTTGCCATTGTTATAAAGCATCATTATTTCTGTAGGTGGTGTTGATGGCATAGGTTTTGTTGCTGCTGCTGTTTTTGTTGTTGTTATGATTGTTGTTGATGATGTTGTTGTTGTTGCTTTTACTGCTGCTGCTGTTGTTATTTTGTTGCTTTTGATGTTGCTTTTTTTTTTTTTGGTGTTATTGCTGCTGATCCTATCCTCTTGTTGATGTCGTTGCTGCTGCTGCTGCTGCTGCTGCTGCTGCTACTGTTGCTGCTGCTGCTAGTGGAAAGGCTTCATGAGAGTGTTATTGTTGTTGTTGTTGTTGTTGTTACTACTGTTGCTGATCCTGTTGTTGTTGATCAAAGGCCGTTTCATGAGACTGAGCAATGATGCTGTGTCCTGAAACTTAACATACACTTACAAACCATTACACACGCACACACACACACGCATCACACACACACACACACATGCACACGCACAGAATCATATACTCACTCATATAGATATAGCCTTTCTCTGTCACTAACACACACAATCTCTCTTTTTCTCCTTCTCCCATTCTACTGACTTTTGCTTCCAGGCTCCTTCTCTCTCTCCCTCTCTCTCTCTCTCTCTCTCTCTTTCTCTTACTTTTTTCTCACATACACAAACACTCTCTTACTCTCTTTAACATACAACCTCTCTATCACTCTCTCTCTCTTCCTCCTTTCCGCTCTCTCTTTCATTCTCTCTTTCTTTCTGTAACACACAAACACATAAAACTCTTACTCTCTTTAATATACAACACAACCTCTCTATCACTCTCTCTTTCTCTCTTCCTCATTTCTTCTCTCTCTCTCTCTCTCTTTCTTTCTGTAACACACACACACATAAACCCATTCATGGCTTTTTTCTCTTTCTTTTCCTTTCTTGTATTTTTCCCTCTCAAACACACAAACGCACTCCCTTTTTAACACACACACACAATCACCCTTTTTCTGTGTTCCCTCCATCTCTTTAACATGCATGCAATGTCTCTATCTCTCTCTCTATCTCTTTCTTTCCTCTCTCTAATACATATATATGCAATTTCTCTCACCCTCTGACACACACATAATGTCTCTCTGTATGTCTTACACACACATACACACACACAATCACTCTCTCTCCCTCTCTTACACACATATAATGCTTCTCTCTCTTTCCTTCTCAAACACTATCACACACACATACACACACACACACACACACATACTCTCACAATCACACTCTCTCTCCCTCTTTTACACATATAATACTTCTCTCTTTCTCTTTCCTTCTCTAACACACACACATACACACACACAATAAAACCTCACATGGTTGCTATTTCTTTAGAATTTTCTTTTCTCTTCTTTTCATTTTTGTTTTTGTGTTGTTTTTGGCCTGATAAATTGAAATCACTGTT
The DNA here is from genome assembly GCF_001194135.2 of Octopus bimaculoides. Classification (NCBI taxonomy): domain Eukaryota; kingdom Metazoa; phylum Mollusca; class Cephalopoda; order Octopoda; family Octopodidae; genus Octopus; species Octopus bimaculoides. The sequence goes on from NC_069004.1 coordinate 19,482,206, forward strand.
CCACTATTTAGAAGGCCAACTAAATGGGTCCCACAACCACCATCACCGCCACCACCACCACCACCACCAACAACAACAACAACAACAACAACAACAACAACAACAACAACAATAACCACTGCCATCACCGCCACCACCACCACCTGCTGCTGCTTTTGCTTTTAAATATTTTCACTCCTTTCATAACACAACATGATATCCTTTATTGAGAAACATTTCTTTTAAAAAAAGATTTTTTCTTACATATTTACATATCTCCATCCTCTTTCTCATTGTCTTACTGTCTGTCTCCCTTTCTTTCTTCCATTCTCTCTCTCTCTATCCATCTGTCTCTCCACCTCTCTCTCCACCCTCTCTCCCCACCCCCTCTCTCTTTCTCTCTGCCTCTCTCTCTCTGAGAATTCTTTCTTCCTCAGTAAAAATATTCCATCCACTTTGCATGAGTGCAAAAATCTAGAGTAAAGCACTCATGCACGCATACATGCGCATGCGCATATGCACAAATACACACAAGGATAAAAAAAATAAAGGTTTTGAAAATTACATGCAATTATTGGTAGCCTTTTGAGAGTACGTTTCAATGTATTGAGTCCTTCCTTACATGAACATTCTCTGTAATCCCTGTGTTAATGTAACCCCATGTGTGTGCACATGGCTGCATGATTAAGAAGCATGCATCCCAACATATAGTCATTGGTTTAGCCCCATTGCACAGTGCCATTGGCAGCCCTGTGTTGACCAAGGCCAAGTGAATAGATTTAGAAACTGAAAGAAGCCTATATATATATATATATATATATCATCATCATCATCATCATCATCATCATCATCGTTTAACGTCCGCTTTCCATGCTAGCATGGGTTGGACGATTTGACTGAGGACTGGTGCAACCGGATGGCTACACCATGTAAATCAAAATAAGCAACAAGGATAGCCAGAGGTAATGCAGTACGATCGTTTCATGCAACTCCATTTAATTGAACAATACAATCATTACATCAATTTAAAATGCAGAACAATCCTCAGCTGCACAAAGACAGAGAATTCAATTAAATTAGAACAGATGGACACATTAGTATAATAATAGCAAAAATCTCCAAGAAGTTAAGGAGATAGATACAAATTACAAAACATAATATAATGATATAAGTTTACCTTTTGAAGATCTTGAGTGAAATATCTTCAAGGCAAAGGACATTACAGAATTTACATGTTGGTTGGTTGAGATACTCCCATCATCATCATTTTTTTAATGTCTGCCTCCATGCTGGTATGAGTTGGACAGTTTGACAGGATTTTTCCAGCTGGAGAGTCACCTGGGCACCATTTGTCTGTTTTGGCATTGTTACTACAGCTGGATGCCCTTCTTAATGCCAACCACTTTATGAGTATACTAGGTGCTTTTACTTGCCAATACACAAGGTGTTCAGGCTAAATTTTATGATTTCTTTTGTGACTCATATTTTCAGGAACAGCTTGATGTAATGTAGAACAGTCAACATTATGGAGATTACAGTTGTAGTCAAGAAAAATTTAGCTAACATGTAGGATCAGAAGCCCTCTGAATATTAGAAAAGAGTTAGCTGTATTGTGAGGATTCATACCAGGTATCAAAGTGCTGACATCACGACTGCTGCTCAATGCTCTGTGAACACTGTAAAGGCTGTAAGACATGACATGGATAGCTGTAAGGGAGATTACAAAGGTGTGACCACCAGGAAGGGACACAGCAGGCATTCTGATTGTGTCCACATACCAGAATTCGTCCAACAACTGCAGGACAAGTTGATGGAAGATCTAAGTAGGGGAATCAGGCTTTGTTGAGAGCCATAGGTGTTTGAGTTGTCACCATGATACTAGTTCTGAATGAGGAGCTTCTCTGTTACCTATACAAGAGGTACAAAGGTACAAATTCTGGCAGCCAAGGCCAAGGAGAACCACTTAACAAAGACAAAGAAGTTTCTGAACAGGCTGAGGCATCCTATTGAACCAGAGATGATCTGGTTCTCCTCAGATGAAAAGAACTTCTCCCAGGATCAGTTACACAACACCTAGAACTATCCATGTGATGCCCCAATTATCATGAAAAGCAAGTTACCCCAAACTGTAATGGTCTTTGGATATGTTTCCAGTGAGAGTGACATCATTCTGTCCAGTATCTTTGAAAAGGGCTCAGACTCAATGAATTGAGTCTAAGACCTTTGTGAAACTGTTGAAGATGGTGGTCAAACTCTGGCTGAAGAGGGTTGCTACTTGAAGGCCATATGTATGGTTGTAGGATTCAGCTCCTTGCCATACCTCTGGAAAATGTCTGAAGTTGTTGTAGAGTTCTTACAACTTTACCAGCTCCAATTTCTTTCCTCCTAATTGTAATCCCATGGATTATTAGATGTGGAGTGTTGTTCAGAAAGACACCAACCATTCTGCATGAAACACTGAGCTGGTGGCCAAGATAAAGGCGGTGCTTGAAAATTTTCCCAGGTATACAGCAAAAAACACATGCACCAGATTCTGCAGCCATTTTGAAGCCAAGGTGGAAGCTGAGGGTGGCTACTTGGAGTAAACTGCTACCTCCCTTATTTATTAATCAAAATACGTAGTTGATATTTTGTCATTTTTTAAAATACTTTTATTTTTGGATTGGATATGGTGTTTTTTATTCATTTTATGCACACAGTCAAATTCAGCCCAAGCACACTCTCTCTCTCTCTCTCTCTCTCTTTCTACACCCCACACACACACATTCACTCACATACACACATACATGTAGATCTATACTACGACGTACTTTGATTAATATACTTACACTATTGAAAAATAGATAAATGCCTATTTTTTACGACTTATGGATTGTTAGGCAACAATGTGTGTGTATGTGTGTGTGTGTGTGTGTTTGTGTGTGTGTGTGTTTGCATGCGTGTACACATGCACAGATGTAATTTAAATGGAATAAAGCTGCAATGAATCACAATTACAGTAAATGAAGTCTCATCTTTCAATTTTAGCATTATCAAATTGTAATCAATTATAATTATAATTTGATAATTTGAAAGTTGAAACTTAAATTTGCGTAATCCTGATTTTTAGTCTTATTAGATTCCTACATTGTTCATTTCCTTGTTGTTTGTACTCTAGTACAAAATGCTTATCCCTCCACCTCTCTCTCTCTCTCTATATATATATATATATATTATATATATATATATATATATATATAT
>NC_069004.1:19485434-19487166 GCF_001194135.2 Octopus bimaculoides
TATTCTTTCATTCTTTTACATGTTTCAGTCATTTGACTGTGGCCATGCTGGAGCACCACCTTAAAGGATTTTAGGTGAAGCAGGATTTATTCTTTATAAGCTTAAAACTTATTCTTTTGCCAAACTACTGAGTTACAAGGACATAAACACATCAACATCGGTTGTCAAGTGATGGTGCGGGGACACACACACACACATACATGACAGGCTTCTTTCAGTTTCCACCTATCAAATCCACTCACAAGGCTTTGGTTGGCCTGAGGCTAAAGCAGAGGACACTTGCCCAAGGTGCTATGTGGTGGGACTGAACCTAGAACCATGTTGCTGGGAAGCAAGTTTCTTACCACACAGCCACACCTGTGTCTGTATAATAAGCTGAAAATAGGTCTCGTATGCAATACTTGAAAGGACATAAATGCATTTCAGATACTAAAGTGGAGTGTGGAGCTCATTACTGAGCCTGCATTTTGGTTTCATATTGCACTTCACTGAGGCCCTTTTATAGGGGTTGGACAAAATAATGGAGACACCTTAAAATTTCAAACAAATTTATTTTAATATGGGGTAGGACTGCTTTTGGTAGTAATTACAGCTTGAATTCTATGAGGTATGGACTCATACAAAGTTTGAATTCTTTCCAAAGAAATTTTTCTCCATTCTTCAGCTAAAACAGTCTCCAATTCTTGTAGTGATTATGGTGGAGGATATCGACTCCTTACTTGTTTTTCTAAAATGCACCATAAATGTTCAATAATTTTGAGATCTGGGGACTTTGGTGGCCAGATAAGATGTTCAACTTCACTAGAATGTTCCTCGTGCCATTCAGTAACAACTTTAGCTGTGTGAATTGATGCATTATCATCCTGAAAGATTACGTTTCCCTCCAAAAACAGTTCTGCAACCACTGAATGAATTTGATTTGATAAAATGCTTAAATAGTCTTGACTAATAATTCTGCCATCAAGGGAAACCATTGGGCCATCAGATTTCCAAGATATAGCCTCTCAGATCATCACAGATCCTCCTCCATGTTTAACAGTTGGAAGAATGCAGTCTGGGTCAAATGGTTCTTTTGGCTGTCTACACACGTATATTCAGTTGGTGGTCAGAAATAAGGTAAAGGATGACTTGTCTGAGAAAATAACATTCTTCCACTGCTCTAGGGACCAATTCTGTAGGTTTTTACTCCACTCTAAATGCTTTACTCTTTTACTCATTTCAACCATGTGTCTGTCTTCACATTCTGAGTTCAAATTCCACTGAGGTTGACTTTGCCCTTCATCCTTTCGGGGGTCGATAAATTAAGTACCAGTTGCATACTGGGGTCAATCTTATCGTCTAGCTCCCTCCCCCAAAATTTTGGGTCTTGTGCCTAGAAGAGAAAAGAATTTTTATATCTAATTTCCATGCTGGCATGGGTTGGACAGGTCTTTGCAATCTGAATAATTTCTTAATTCATAGTTACTGCTCTCCTAGACAGATCAAAGGGCCACATCTTGCTCAACACATTCCAATTTTGACATGGTTTCTCCAGCTGAATGCTCTTCCTGACCTCAATTGCATTACAGAGTGTACTGTGCGTGTTTTATCATTGCACCAGCCCTGGAGAGGCAGTACTGTTTTTGGACAAACTAAAGGACTCTCGAAGTGGTTGGCGTTAGGAAGGGCATCCAGCTGTAGAAACTCTGCCAAATCAGATTGGAGCCTGGTGTCGCCTCCTGGTTCACCAGTC
>NC_069004.1:19487176-19489480 GCF_001194135.2 Octopus bimaculoides
GATTGGAGCCTGGTGTCGCCTCCTGGTTCACCAGTCCTCAGTCAAATCATCCAACCCATGCTAGCATGGAAAGCAGACGTTAAACAACGATGATAAAGGACCCTCTCAACCACATGTTGTCTCTGATTGTTTGCATGCTTAACACTTAAATGTGGCAGCAGCATTGTTGGGGTTGCCTTAGGGCCAGCGTGGCTAATGAGTTGTTACCATTCTACTGTCACTTTTAGTTCAAGGCAACATAGTTAAGAGGGAGTAGGGAGTGATAGGAGGAGACTTGCTGGAGCAATAATATGATGGTGGTGGAGAGGAAACCGAGTGATGGTATAGTGGATAAGAGAATGGAGGAAAGTGAGATGGTGGGTCAAAACATTGTCAGTGATGAAGAGAAGAGAGGATATCAGAGAGCGTAATGGGAGAAACAGTGCTGATGTAGTGGATAAAAGAGGGGGAGGGGAGAGGGAGGATGAGTAACCGAGAGCTTAGTGATAGATTAGAGGGTATCCAAGAGCAGACGGTGGTATAACAGGGATATATTGGGCAATAGACCAAAATTGCTAAGTGCAAATCTACCTTTGGCATAACTTGGAGAACTGATTCTCTTAATTGCACTAATCAACACTTAATTGATGCATCTGATTAAAAATAAGATCATTTATGTGAAATAAAAATAAATATTGATTGATTTCATTAACTGAATCTATCTATACCAACACACTTTCAACAGATCAAACCAAATAGATATTTTTGAAGACCCTGTCTTCATGAAGTGTGTCTTTGGAAACAATCAGCTTGGTACAATCAAATCTTTTCTGCAAGGTCTATTTATTGTAAACATTGAACCCAGCACTAGAATTAAATAAACCGGAGAGCCTCTATATGGTTGCTCAATCTGCTAGAAATAGCAACCCAACAATGCTTTACTATCTTAAAGAGAAAGACACATTAGATAATACAGTAATTTTTGGGGTTGATAAAAAAGCACATCTGGGGTAGTGAACTTGTTGAATCATTTGAGCATATTTGTTCCAGACATGTACGTTTTGAGTTCAAATCTTGTGGCTCATTTGTGTATTAAACTTTATTTATTAGCCAGTTTAACACCATTTGGTTCTTGAGCGCCTTTAATAGAGCCCACTCTATTGTAGACACATGAGCTAGATTCCTGGTTTGAGTATACCTTCCTCTCTTCCCTCAGTCTCTGAAACTCTGGAAATGGGCTTGGGTATAAATTACACTGAGTACCACAATTTTTGTCCTTGGGTAGCAACTATTATTTCATATTTGCTTACCCTTAGAAAGCATGAAAAATGGCTAAATATTTCCTTCAAACTTTGCTTTTCTTACATCTATTCATCCCCTAAAGAATCCCTCTCAACACATGGCTATGATGTTCCCACATCATTTCTGCTCATCATCAGAAATGCACATATTGTCAGCCGCTAAGGGACATGCTCAAGTGGTTTAAGGTCAAACAACTAACAAGCAAATCTGAGGTTCAAAACACGTTGTACTTATAAGCAAGTGCTAAAATCAACACTACAAGCTAGTAAAGGATAAAGAAAAAAAGATAAGGCTTCTTCCAGAGTCAAACAGACTCAGAGCAATGGAGTCAGGGATTCTCTGGCATATATACTATCCCTGCTGGATGGGATGTTGGTCTGTTGCAAAAATACTCTTTTTTGCTAGTTGCATGGACTGGAGCAACACCAAAAGAAGTGTTTTGCTGAAGAACACAATGCATCACCCAGTCCTAGAATTGAAACCACAATCTTTTGACCATGAGTCCAATACCCTAACCACTAAGCTATGCACCTCTACTATTAGCTAATAAAACAATAATTTTATAAACCAACTAATCTACTGACCATATCCAGCCATCTTTCAACTTCCTTTGAGTAATACTTCAACTTAATATATTAAACATATAGAAATGCTATTTTGTAGTTTAGAAGCTAAGTATTTTCTAAATACTTATGAAATTGTAAAAAAGTTGAATCATTTACTAAATTAGAATCATCATCGTTTAACGTCCGCTTTCCATGCTAGCATGGGTTGGACGATTTGACTGAGGACTGGTGAAACCGGATGGCAACACCAGGCTCCAATCTAATTTGGCAGAGTTTCAACAGCTGGATGCCCTTCCTAACGCCAACCACTCAGAGTGTAGTGGGTGCTTTTACGTGTCACCCGCACGAAAACGGCCACGCTCGAAATGGTGTCTTTTATGTGCCACCCGCACAAGAGCCAGTCCAGGGGCACTGGCAACGATCTCGCTCGAAAACCCTACAAGGCCAGTCAGGCGGT
>NC_069004.1:19490472-19498540 GCF_001194135.2 Octopus bimaculoides
CATCTACCTGAAGGGGTTTGTGTTTTATCTACGTTCCTACTTATTAGGATTTTGGTTTTTGCTAGGTTGACTCTAAGGCCCTTCGATTCTAGTCCTTGCTTCCACACCTTAAACTTCTCCTCTAGTTCTGATAGTGACTGCGCAATTAGTGCAAGGTCATCAGCATAGAGGAGCTCCCAGGGGCAACCTGTCTTGAATTCCTTTGTGATCGCTTGGAGGACTATGATAAATAGGAGGGGGCTGAGGACGGAACCTTGGTGGACCCCTACCTCTACCCGGAATTCATTACTGTACTCATTTCCAACCCTCACCTTACTGACAGCATCTCTGTACATGGCTCGCACAGCTCTTACTAACCATTACACCATGTCAAAGCTAAGATGGTTTAACACAATTTTCAATAAAAATACCTTCAGATTATCATAGTAACACAGAAACAGTATATGAGATTTTTTTAACACAAAAAATGTACCAATAACAGGTTTAATATCATGACTGGTCTTAAGTGTATATTAATGACTCATATAATATCAACATTGGAATACATTTCTTTTCGTGTTTCCCATGTCCTGAGATAAACCTGATCAGTCTCGTCATCATTCTCTTACTAATATATATATATATATATATATTTATAAACAGGGGAGATAACTCCAGTAAGATTGTTTTTACCTTTGTGTGACACAAAATATATAAATACACAATGGTATTTATATAAGACTGATAAGGTACTTATTCAAGTTCAATAATTATGTTCCACAGTACAGTATTTATCTGTGTAGTCATAGTTGCCACAAGTCCTTTACCTGCAAAACATTATCCAACTGATAAGCTTCATTCATTAACCTTGTAACAGCATTACTTTGATCGTGTACCTAGCTAGTTGAGTCACCTGACATAGAATGTAAAAACACAGCAAGCAGTACTACAATATGAATGTTATCTCTCTCTCTCTTATATAATGCATTCTCATTCTCTGACTATATCGCATTGCTAGTACACCTTTGAAGTCCTACAAAGGTTATAAGGTCAAGTACTTCAAAGGATTCCCGACCAAGCTTGGCTTCTTGAAACCCATTGGCACTTCTGCATTTGATCCATTTTGTAAACTGCTTTGACTTATTTTCTGTTGGTTTAACTTCAACAATTTCAGAAACTCTTGCCAATGATAAACAGCCGTCTCACCATAGAATTTGAACTATTTCAAAGAATATTATAATTCATTTGACCGTTTGATATTGGAAAATGGTGATTTCAAGACTTTTGACCATCTTGGGGGTCTTGAAGGATTTAGAAGAGAGATTAATTTTAAAAGAAATAGGCATGGCTGAGTGGTTAAGAAGTTCACTTCTCAGTCATGTGGTTTCAGGTTCAATTCCATTGAGCAGCATTTTGAACAAGTGTCTTCTACTCTAACTCCAGGCTGGTCAAAACTTTGTGAGAAGATTTGGTCGTGAAAAACTGAAAAAAAGATGTATCTATAAATCTCTCTGCTTATCTATATATATCTTATATATCACTATTTGATATCCACTTTCCATGCAGGTATGGACTGGATGGTTCGGCAAAGATCTGAACTGGAGGATCAGGTAATACTCCAATGTCTGTTTTGCATGGTTTCTATGGCTGGATGCCCTTCCTAATACAAACCAATTTAGAGTGCTTTTTTCATGATCTCAGCACTAGTGAGGTGGCCTTGCAACATGCAACACTAAAGATCTTAAAGAGCCCCCACACATGAAAAAAGAGGAGAGTGTGTGATGATTTTAGGTAAGATGACATGAGAAGTATGATGTGAGGAACATATTTATGGTTGTGAGTCTGCAGTAGTGGAGTAGGATATAGAGTGTATACTATGGGGAGAGAGTAAGGGAGAAGAGAGGGATTAGTGTCAGGGTTTAGTGAGAAAGAGGAAAGAATGGTAAGATTGATGAAGGTGGGTGGAGACACTGGGATCCAGTACTAATGCGTATTAATATACATGCATGTGTGTACGTGTCTGCGTTTGCATTTGTGCTTCTCTGAAAATTGTTGAGTGGTTATGTTGTTCCTTGATTTTGTACCTTCAAAGACATTTGGAATAATAGGTCCCTTACTCGGTAAACAGATACAGATTAGTGATGGGAAGGGCATCTGGTAGTGGGACCCTGATTCAGGAGTTCCAGGTTTTTGAGGTGTGTGGGACCACCTCTCAGCCACTTTCATTCCCAGATTTTTTCTGACCTGGAGTAGTAGCATGTATCAGGGTTCTGGCTATGGATTTGATAGCATGTAATCACAAGAGCCAGGGTATGTTGAAATCATGGGATGTAGTATGTTGGATGTGAACTATTTTAGCAGATGAACTTATTTGAGTCAATGGTGAGTATCAGTAGGAGCTGAGCGGATGAACAGACAACAATTTCTGTTAACAGCCTGAATCAACTAGGTTCAGTTAGCGAACTACTGCTATCATCTGTAGCTGAGGTGGGTATAGATGAGATATTTCAGTTAGTCAAAGATCAATTGAAACATCTGGCATGGAAGAGTTACATCGGTCAGGGCAAGTTGTCCAACTTGGATGGATGGAAGGAATCCATGCTAGCATGGAAAAATGAATGCAAAAATAAATGAAAAATCTTTACAGGTGCCATATTTGGTTTTATGGTGTAATATGAACATTATTATGTGAACCACTTAAACAATGTTTTCTACTCAATGTTCCAGTAGCAAGAGTATGATATTAAATATAATTAACACTTATTCTTTCACTTGTTTCAATCATAAGACTGCGACCATGCTGGGGCATCACCTTGAAGAATTTTAGTCGAATGAATCAACCCCAGTACTTCTTTTTTAAGCCTGGTACTTATTCTATTGACTTCTTTTGTTGATCGCCTAATTTACGGGGACATAAACATACCAACACTGGTTGTCAAGTGGCAGTGGGGGACAAACATACACACACACACACATATATATATATAATATATAATAAAGATTCTGTTGAATTAGGTACTTAAATTGAGGCACCTCGTTAGGTCGGTATAATCCACACACTCAAACAATATTAATTGAATAGTGAATATCCAGACTCCATGCAGGGGTGTTTGTACCTGATATTCCTGCCGTGTGTGCAGACAACGCAAACCAGCTAAGTGAAGATATCCGCTCTTGGTAATTCAGACATGTACTTTTTATAAAGGTACTTTCTATAGTATTTCCAAAGTGCAGATTCCAAGTTAGGCGAGCAAGATATAAACGAGTAACAAAGATGTACAGGTGTCAATTCATTATGGCTGTTTCAAGTGACACCATTAACTGATAAATTAAAACATTTCATCATTTGAAAGTGACCGTTCTCGTTGGATGACCGCATAGACTTCAAACACAAAGGATACAAGCATTTCCTTAACATATTCACATCAATAATGGAACTCAAAATATTTACATTGTTTCTTATGTCATATCTCTGGTAGAATGAGTTTAGCAAATAATGCATTTCTTGTTAAGTGCACTATAATTTAGAGAGTAGCAGTCTATTAAATACAACTAGGTCACCACTCCCTTTATCTTGACCCCCACTATTTCCTCTGCCATTGTCTAAATTATAGCCACAGATATGACAAAAGAAACTGTATATATTTTGAGTTCTATTACTGATGTGAATATGCTAAGGAAATGCTTGTATCCTTTATGTTTAAAGTCTATATGGTCATCTGACGAGAACAGTCACTTTCAAGTGATGAAATGCTTTCATTAATCAAATAAAGGAGTCATTTGAAATGGCCATAATGAATTGACACCTGTACATCTTTGTTACCCATTTATACATATACATATATATATATGGTATGTCTCTTTCAGTTTCCATCTACCAAATCCACTCATAAGGCTTTGGTTGGCCCAAGGTGCCACACAGTGGTACTGAACCCAAAACCACATGGTTGGGAAGTAAACTTCTTACCACACAGCTACGCCTGTGTGTATACTAGGGCTGTAAAAGATATGAAGTCAGCTCTGGTTTGTTTCATTGTGGGTTTAAAAGATTTGGATCTACTTTTAAGGAAACGTATGCTATTTTAATTGCTAGCATTCCGTTTTAGAAGACAGAAAATGTGTTGACTCTGAAGTCCAACAGTACTCGGAAACAAGAAATAATAATTTGTTCCTTTATCTTTCCTATCTGCCATTTCTAATTTGCTGAGCCAATTCTTCCAAGTGTGTGAGCTATTATAGCTAGAGTTGTTGCGATGTTGAAGCATTATGTGTGGTGGGATGTAGTTCGTCACTATTATAAGTCAACTCAGGTGTTTATTCACGTCCAATAATGAAGTCCTGTAGTAAAGTGTTTATCCAGATGTAGCAGGAAGAGGTCATTTATTTCCAGAGCTCTCCTAAGCGAACTAGTAACCATGTTAAATAGAGCTGATCATGTGATCATCGTGTTGAATCACCTGATGTAAACCATATAACGTGCAACAAGACTGCAATAATAATGTTATAATTGTAGTCTTTTAATTAATTTTAGACAAGAAATACAGAATTAAGAAACCAAAATAATGTTTTTCAATGTATATTCACCCATTCTAAGATTTGTGAGCCGAGAAAAAAAAATATTGCTTAAAATATATAAAAATTGTTCCTCATTTCATTATGAAATATATTTTAAAAATCTTTTAGATATGACATCAAAATTCCAAGAACTTGTTCAATTTGTTTGATAGGCACTTGAGGTCTATTTCTCTGATGGTTTGTAATTCTTTCAAGTTAGCAGTTATTAGCAACTGTATTCGTTAAAATAGACATTGCCATCTATTTCATAAGAAAGAAACAGAAATATGAACACACACGAAAGGATGGGAATTGTAAAGCATTTTCTTTTTACATAAAACATGAAGACTCGTAGAATCAATTCAATCCAAGTGATATAGATTAAGTGAGGTTCATGCTTATTCCCAAGAACATGATTTAGCAACGTAAGGGAAACGAATAGCATCTCAAGAAACGAAATCCAGGAAGTGTGATAAAAAAGCAAACACAAAGAAAGACAAAGTAGGGAAAAAAGCCGCCTCCGCCTCAGAGAGAGAGAACGAAATAGAGAGAAGAAGAAAGAGGGAGAGACAGGGGAAGAGACAGAGAAATACAGAGCTAGAACAAGAGGAATGTTTAAGGGGGAGAGTGAGAGGAGCATGAAATGACAGATAACGAGATGCAAACAATGAAAGTGGGATGGATTTGGAGAAAGAACACAGCAAAAAGGAAGTGAGTGAGTAGAAGCAGGAGTTGATTTAGCAAGAGAAAGCGAGAGACGGAGGAAAATAGAAAGAAAGAGAGAGAGAGAGAGAGAGTTGCAAAGAGAGAAAGAAAGTCTATCATTTGGCTCATGGTGGCGAAGTTGGCGGATCGTAGCGCTGGTGGTACTATAGTATTGTCTGTAGTAAGCAGTAGTACCCGTTGTTGTTTTCGTACAAGTTAGGAGCAGCAATAGTAATGTGATACACGACCACCACCACCATCATCATCATCATCATCGTTATCATCATCATCATTATCATCTCCATCATCAACACCACCACCATCATCACAGTTCTATCATAATCACCACCACGACAACGAAATGGTACGAAGGAAGAAAGCAGGAGTAGAAGTGAGGAGGAAGTGACTTGCATTTCAATTAGTTACACTGTAATATTTTAAAAACTGTCTTGTCTTTCCCATAACAACATATACACACACACACACACATACACACCTAGATATATAATTATATATACATATATATGTATATATATTTATCCAAAATTCGACCTCGTTTTCTGTCCTCAGTTAATCTATTTCCATTTTAGTTTTTGTTTATATATATATATATGTATATATATATATTTATATATATAGACCCCACGTCATATTTTAGCAACCACACCTTATTGCATTCAATAATTAATATGAATTATTAATTAATTGTTAATAATAGTAATGCATTTCTTTTAAGTAACTTTAAAGAAAATACAGAGATGTAAGATATTCCCTATAGAAGTAATACTAACTCTCTCCTACTTCAGATAATATCTCGCACTACGATCCAAAATAAACCCCACACACATAAGAAAGAAAAGAACAACAAAAAAAAAAAACAACGCACTAACCATTTAATTAAATTTCACTGTAACAAAAACCAACCACTAATACAGACAATACCATTCCACATCGTTTCTCTGAAATATCTCTCGAGATACGAAATAAAATCAGTGCTGGCCACCGTTTATTTCTTAAAGCTCTCAGTACAATTTAGTAGTAGAGGAGACGAAAATAGTAAAATCAACATCAACAATAACAAACAAATCTCTGAGACACTTATTTGTTTTTCTTATAATTTTTCTTCTCTTCTCTCATTCGTCTCTGACATCAATCACCACATCAGATAAAGATCAGACACATCAGGTAAGTTAAACTTAATGGTCTATTTATATATATATACAATCTTTTGGTTTCATTTTTCTGTCATATATATATATACATACATATATAATTTATATATATAATATTGTATATAAATAATATATATATTATATATATATAATATTATATATAATATATATCTTTAATATTACATGTATATTACATATATATTAGATATGTATATCTTATATATATGTAATATATATATAATATATATATCATATATATATATAATATATATATCATATATATATATAATATATATATCATATATATAATATATATATATATCTTATATATATTATATAATATAATATATATGTATATCATATATATATATTATATGATATATATGTATGTATATCATATATGATATATATGTATGTATATCATATATATATATATATATGTATGTATATCATACATATATATTATATAAATATATATATATATATATAATATAATATATTTAATATAATATATGATATATATATATATATATATATTTAGTAGTATTGTTCCGTTAACTGGTGGAATCAACAGACATTACTACAGCCAGCGATCTCTCTCTCTCTCTCTCCATATATATATATATATATATATATATATATATGTATATATATTCGAAACCTAGTTTTACAAATTGTAAAACCCTTGAGTTTGATGATTCCAAGTTTTCAAACGAATACTTTTCTCCCCGTTTGTAAATATATAAACCTCTAAAACTTAAACAGCAAATAGAAGTCACAGAGTTGAGCCTTTGTTAGCAACAATCAGCGTTGGCTATATATATCGGTGATCAATTTTATAGAATATCTGAAAGAAAGAAGAGTGGCGGGGGACAGTGATCTGCAACAGTGTGAGCATATAGAGCTATATAAGTGTGTGCTCCAGCATGAACTCAACAGACAGACGTGTTATCTTTCTCTCTCCTTTTTATATATATACACACACACGTTTTTATACAGATAAAGGAGATTTTGTAGTTGAAACAAATGTATATTCGCGCGCGTTTACATCTTTTTATTTGTATAGTTTTTCACATTTGCACTTTTGTATACATAAAATACATATATATATATATATACACAGCATATACATACACACACACATATATATACGACGCCGACATTAGTACTTTATACAACTAACTTGCTTGAATATTCTCAAGATCATATTAAAACTTCTCGGCTAATTTAATTCGGTGTTTATGTCCGAAAATAGTGATGAGGTAAATAAATATATAAATAACTTGCTTGATCGAAGCCTATTTTCATTTAACACACGTAGACACGTAAGCATATACATATATATATATATACACACACACATGTAATTTTACAAAATAACCGTGTAGACCATGCACACATACAAAGACCAGTTTCATGCACAGTAATACTTGACACAAAAATGTAATTATATACAGACTCATTGGCGCGCTCATTTACGAATATCCTTTTATAAAATAATAAAAGGATATATATATGTGTGTGTGTATGCACACGCTCACACATGCGGTTTAATAAAATGTACATTAAATTAGGCACAATTTTCATAAAATTAATCTACACATCGCACAGCGTCCACGCACATGTTCCCGTTTCATAATTATAATTCTATATATATA
>NC_069004.1:19498886-19500489 GCF_001194135.2 Octopus bimaculoides
TATATATATATATATATATATATATATATATATATATATATATATATATGTGTGTGTGTGTGTGTGTGTGTGTGTGCATACATATGTATATTTGTATATGTATGTATGTGTTGGAGGGAAAGGAGAGACGTGCATAATTATATGCAAGGCGACTTGTTTTCCTCTTGAAGATATTTGGATATATAAATAGACAATGATAAAGAGAAGGAGATAAACCTCGAAACACACACACACACAGAGTAAACAGAGAGAGTATCTATGTGATTGATGCTCGACCTTCTAGAAACAATAGTCAGAACTCCCTCAAAATCATTGTCCCTTGTTTTAAAAAGTATGGAAAAAGGACATCTTGGTGCCTAATGCCTGTAAAACAACATATAATAAAAAAAAACGGGTTGGTCATGGCTTCAGTGCAATTGATCAAAGGTCTGCTTTGATCAGGGGTTGACCTGGGGCTCAACAAGGAAAAAACACATTTATATGTATAAATATCTATATATAGACAGTTAGATACATAATAGGTCTACTCAAATAGGGCTCTGAACAGAGATTGTGTGTGTGGCTACAAAGAGAGAAAGAGAAAGAATGCATTTGATGTTTTATTGTCAAGTTCACTCCTGTCAATTGACCACCATCGTCGTCTTCGCCATTTTGCAAGGGACCTTAATAGATCCATCCAATGTCCAGGCGCACAACTGACACTTTATTTGTATCGCACTGATCTTCACCTCTTATCACATTATCTATATGTCTATCATTCTTTCTTTATCTCCATTCTCATCCTACTTCTTACACCCATATTCTTTTCTTTACTATTTTCTCACAGCATCAATACACACACACGCACAACACGCTCTCTCTTTCTTACTCTCTCCCTCTCTGTATATATTATACTTTTTCACATTTATCTTCCTCTTTTCTCTCTCTCTGTATGTCATTCTCTAACATTTAGCCTTTTCTTTTTCCTCTCTCTGTCTTTATCTCATACTCTCTTACATTTATCCTCCCCTTCTCACTCTCTATATCATACTCTGCTACATCTACCACTCTTTTCTTTCACTCTCTCTCTGTACGTCACACTCTCACATTTTCCTCCCCTTCTCTCTCTCTCTATACATTTCTTAATCTCTCTATCTCTCACCCTTATTCTCTTATATCTATATCTCTGTACCTCTTTCCCCTCGCAAGGCTGTTGTCGCCATTGCGTTACGTCCCTTTAAACACATCAACCAGCGCCGGCTTCCTTCGAAACGTCTTGAGAATTCCCCCTCTGAGCCCTTCATCATCATCATCAACACCGCCATCATCTTCATCCAACTCCTCTTTCTGCATCTCACTTTCTTCAAATGAAGCTCAAGTAAAACGTTACGAAAATCAGGTGATAGATCAATTATTATTATTATTCGTAATTTAATGTTTTATTATTGTGTTGTTTTATATGTCTGTGACAGTGCACTTGCCTGGGTCTCTATGCGTGTGTATATATATATATATATATATATATATATATATATATATATATATAGAACCTCTACAAAACATCTGAAATATACACACACGATATGTATGTATTTGTGCACATTATATGCCTGTGTCTAATATA
>NC_069004.1:19500904-19511407 GCF_001194135.2 Octopus bimaculoides
GAGAGAGAGAGAGAGAGAGAGAGAGAGAGAGAGAGAGAGAGCTTTGGTAGAGCAAACAAGAGACAATTTTAATCGCCAGAAAGTTACAAAATTATACATACATATGCGTGTGTATATATTTATATATGTGTATATACATGTGTGTGTGTAGAGAGAGAGAGAGATGAAATGTATGTGTGTCAGTGAGGAATCCTGTAAATTCTGCCTCTCATCATCATCATCGTAACCATTCTTCATCCAAAATGTCGGCCTCAGTTTGTTTGTCTGTCTGAGAATCCTGGTATATCTTAATGTTTCTCTTGTACTGCTACTATTTTAAACACCACACAGAATCGTACAAGAGAGAGAGGAGTCATTATGGCGGGCTAGCTGAGAAAACGAATGAAAATAAGCTTTGTGAGGCGAATGGCAGAAGAAGCATGTTCGGTTCGGTTCGCTACTTGTGTCTAAAGTTGGTTGTCGACGGCCAGCCATTGTGTGTGTGTCTGTGTGTGTAGTTTTGTCTGGTTCCATCACGATCTGTGGGTGGGGTCACAATTATTAATGTACGTACACACACCATCACCACCACTATCATCATCTTCATCTTCATCACCTATTTTCATATTTTATTATTTTTCTTTATTCTTCACCGATTATTACTTTGGATTGAACTGTCATCTCACTCACAAGAACAAGATCCACATGCTTGCAAATAAAAAAAAACATCGAAAATCTCTATTTTTTTCTCTTTTCTTCCCCTGTCCGCCTTTCCTCTTCATCACAAGCACACGCATACATTAAATGCGTATATAACACACACACACGTGTGCGGGTACATATGACTGTGAGTCTGAGTCTGTCTATGTAAGCACACACAGAAACTTAGAATCTACATTCCAAAGCAAATACAGACCTCTATCCATTACTGGAAAATACAGTTCATATAAACACACTGTACATACATCTGTATGTACACTGCTATATATATATATATATATATATATATATATATAATGTGTATGTGTGTATTCACATATATACACACATACATACTTACCATCTGACACATCTTCATAAATGGTAAAGCTTACATACCTTGCTTTGAATCACAAATAAATGAGCCAAATTGCAGAATTTAGATAGATAAACGTTAGCTGCTCTATATGGTCTCAAATATACACATACACACATAAACATTAGGTTTTAAAAAACTTTTAGATTTTGCAAATCGACTTTTCACTCGAAAAAAAGTTTGATAATAGCAGTGAATTGATTCGCGCGCTCACACATTATCCATGTATGTGTATATAATGTACTGATCCGTTATATATATATAGTATTGAAGCCCTAAGCAGTTTCTGTACACTTAATTCATTTATTCAATTAGAAAGTTGAGTGTGAATATCAGATCAACTTACTTTCAGCTAAATACGCACATACACACAGATATATATATATATAATTAGTCCATTAAAAATCACAAGCATTTGTTTCTGTTGTGACTTACAAGTGAAAGCTGCTCCACAATACCTAATTAATTATTCAGTCACATTAAACACTAACATCACTGATTCCTACTACCACCCTTCTTTAAATTTTGTAGTATTGCCATTTTAAACTTTGATAAAATTATAATGAAAATAACTTGGGAGACATTGTTTCATCACTAAAATGTAGAACGAGTCGCCATCTCTACTAACTGCCCCCCCCCTCTATACTCTTGTTTATTTTTCCCGCAAATTTCATTAAAAAATCATCTGCTTTGAAACCCAACAACACTTGTCAAATGCTTGTGTGTTATCTTCAATTGTTATCTTATCTTTTCGCATTCTCGACTCGGTTTCGATAGCTGTTTGGAATATCATCATATTTGAATATTTGCTAATAATATATTTGAGAAAGGCATGAACAATTACAACATCAGTATTTTCTCACACTAAAATATCTTAGATTTCCTGTCAGTACAGGATAAATTTTCTCCACCACCCGACTTTCTGTTGGACACCGTTTGCGGAATGTAAAAGTACTCTTGGAAACGAGTTCGTGACCCGGCCTACTTTCCATCATAAACCAGCACAGCGCCACCTCCCTCTCTCCGTTCTTTTATTAATTTTATTTAATTCAATTCAGAATATATTATTACCGACTCTCATGTTGAGTGTCGTGAAAGCGGTATTTTTGTCTTTAACATTTTCCTGAATTTCGATATGATTATAACGAAGAAAAAAAAAAAAAAAAAAAAAAAAAAAAAAAGAAAAAGAAGAAAATAACATTCTTTTCTATCCCACTCGTGGCTAATTTATTATTTTTAAACTTCTGTATGACTGAAATCTGTATTTTCGATGTGATACGTGCATGTATATATGTCCTTGTCTGAGAGCTTAAATCAGAAACACCTCTTTCTTCAATATTTCACATTTGTCGTAAAAGTGACGAATACCATCACCATAACTCGCTAACATCTGTTGGGAGAGATGTGTAGAATAGTAAGCCACCCTGCAGCTTCGTTTTTTGTGATAAACCAACATCTTTATCACCATCTGTTGGCGACGACCGAACAAGGGAGCCTCTATGTAATTATTCGATCTACAAGATATCATCAGTATTCTTTAACGTCCGTTTTTCCATGCTGGCATGGGTTGGATGGTTTGACCAGAGCTGGCAAGCCGGAGAGCTGCACCATACTCCAGTCTGATTTGGCTTGGTTTCTACGGCTGGATGCCCTTCCTAATGTCAACCACTTTACAATGTGTGCTGGGTGCTTTTAACATGGCACTGGCACGAGCGATTTTACATGGCATTGGTACAAGACTCTTGCAGGCCAATCTTCTTCACCAGGGGATGTGGCCTTAATGCCCCTAAATCTCCCTCGGATTACATCTTATATATAATATACATTGGACAGTTAAATCCCTAAAATAATTCATTTAATCATAGTTCTGTTGGATGAAACAAAGCAACAACATCTGTTGGATACGAATCAGTGTGTAAAATATTTTAATAACTACTTCAGCCTATTCAAAAATTCTGCAAGCATTTCTGATGATGGTGAGAACAAGGGAGTGTCTATAAAATTAATGCAAAACAAATATCACTAAGGACTTTAGAAAGCACCAGATTTTAGTCACTATTTACATATCTTTGCTGGTATACATTGAGAAAAGATGTACATGCTTGATCATCATCATCATTTAATGTCTGTTTAGCATGCTAGCTTGACAGGAGCTGGCAAGGCCAGGGGCCACACATGGCTTGGTTTCTATGGCTGGATACCCTTCTTATTGCCAACCACTCCACAAAGTATACTGTGTATTTTCACATAATACCATCACCTGTACTTGTTACATAGCACCAACACTTTTTATGTAGGACCATCAAACATGCATTTTCCTTGCTGGCATAGATTAGACATTTTGACAGGATCCAGTAAGCTAGAGGGTTGTGTTGAGCTCCAGTGTCTCTTTCGGCATGTTTTCTATGACTCTCTTTAGTCTTTTACTTGTTTCAGTCATTTGACTGTGGCCATGCTGGAGCACCACCTTTATAGTCGAGCAAATCAACCCCAGAGCTTATTCTTTGTAAGCCTAGTACTTATTCTATTGGTCTCTTTTGCCAAACCGCTAAATTACGGGGACGTAAACACACCAGCATCGGTTGTCAAGCAATGCTGGGGGGAACACACTAACACACACATACATATATATATATATATATATATATATATATATATATATATATATATATATATATATATATATATACATACACGACAGGCTTCTTTCAGTTTCCATCTACCAAATCCACTCACAAGGCTTTGGTCGGCCTGAGGCTATAGTAGAAGACAGTTGCCCAAGGTGCCACGCAGTGGGACTGAACCCGGGACCATGTGGTTGATAAGCAAGCTACTTACCACACAGCCACTCCTGCGCCTATACACACGACTGGATACCCTTCTTAATACCAACCTCTTTACAGAATGCACTGGCTGCTATTTTTTGTGGCACCAGCACTAGTACGATTGTTCAGTTATGTTCTTTAGTTCATGAATTAATATTATGCACTGCATGCTTTACTCTAAAGCATATGTATACTGAGTTTTAACAGCTGGTTATTAGTTTTGTTATACCTAAGCGAAATCATAAAATATATCATCATCATCATTTAATGTCCATTTTCCTTGCTGGCATGGGTAAACCATGGGACAAAGTACTGAAGGTCAACCTCAGGACAATGAACCTTGTCTAGCACCTTGCTGTACTCAAGAAGGTCTGTCCTCTACAGCAGAAGTTTTAATGCAGCCCCCCCTCTTCTCCCACCCCCGATGAAGAGGATTGGACTGTAAGAGCCCTGTGCCAGTACTATGTAAAAAGCACCCAGCACTCACTGTAAAGTGGTTGGCATTAGGAAGGGCATCCAGGTGAAACCAGACTAGAACTTGGTGGCAGCTCTCTGACTTCCCAGCTCTGGTCAAACTGTCCAACCGATGCCAGCATGGAAAATGGATGTTAAAAGATGATGGTTATATCTATTTATATATAGGTATGTATGTATGTATAATTCTTTTTGGGAATAGTGCATCTTGAAGCACACACATGAGAAGCTGTAAATATTGGGTTAAAAAATCTTTTGAATAGAAAAACTCTTTTCACATAGTTTCTGTCTGTCAGCTACTCACAAGGTATCTGTCAACTTGTTGCTATATAAGAAGGCTCTTTTCCAAGAGGCTGTGCAGTGGGATCAAATTTACAACCACATGATCACAAAACAAACTTCTTAAGCTCATGGTCATGCCTGGTACCTAGCTGTTGAGACAAGATACAAGATTATCAAGGAACATCTTCAGACATAGGATGGTATCCTATCAAGAAGGGATTTATTCTTTACCTACTTTTAATTATCGAAACAATTAAGATAGCTTTCACGTTCCTGTTTGTAGGTGCCTCTGAAATTTTCTGTGGCAAGCTGGTCCCTACTAGCATGTCATTAGAAAGTTGGACCAAGTGCTTAGTGGCATTTCTTCCTGCTCTTTAATTCTGGGCTCAAATTCCACCAAAGTAGACTTTGCCCTTCATCCTTACAGAATCAGCGAAATAAGTACCAGTTGAACACTGGGTTCGATGTAATTGACTACCCACTGCCCACAAAACTTCAGGCCTTGTGCATATAGTAAAAAGGATCATCATCCTCCTGCTCAACAACAAGGCAGTGAGCTGGCAGACTCGTTAGCATGCTGGGCAAAATGCTTTGCAGCATTTCATGTATCTTTACGTTCTGAGTTCAAATTCTGAGTTCAAATTCTGCTGGGATCAATAAAAGAAGTACCAGTTGAGCACTGTGGGTCCCTCCCCCCAAATTGCTGGCCTTGTGCCAAAATTTGAAACTATTGTTATTATTGAGTGAGAGAGCAGCGCATGCCATCAAAGTGACACTGGAGTACAAATATACGAAGCCCAATATACCCATCATGACTACCCGTCTGATAACGGTACACCAGGCACATGCATCACAACCATATGTGCACAACATGGTAATTTCATATCAAGATAAACAGCACATGACCTAATTATTATTATTATTACCTCCGCCTTAGCGAAGGCGGAGGAGGTGTTGTTTTCAGTCATGTTTGTTTGTTTGTTTATGGACAAGATATCTCAAGAACCACTAGATGGATTCAGATGAAACTTTCAGGGATGTTTGGCCTCGTGACTGGCACAAACTGATTAGATTTTGCGAGTGATCCGGCACTGGACAAGGATTCTGGATTATTTTTCTTTTTTTTTTTTTTTACTTAAGTTTTGAGAGTGGTTGGGTTCAATTTTAGTATTCTCATATGTGAGTTTATTTCAGTTATTCTCATTTTAAACATCATCTCTGGCTAATCGTTGGGAGGACGTTGGTGTTGCCTTGGTAGAGGTTTGCACTCTCTGATTGCTTTTATTATTATTATTATTATTAGTACCATGCTGTACAAAATGCGTAGAGGTATTTTGCCTGTTATATTCTTAGTTCAGATTCTGCTGAAGTCGACTTTACCTTTCATCCTTTCAGGGTCGATAAAATAAGTATCAGTTATGCACTGGGATCAGAGTAGTCAACTTAATCCCTTCCCCCAAATTTGAGGCCTTGTGCCTACAGCAAAAAGGATTATTATTATTATCATTATTGTTATTAAAATATGAGTGTTTGAGCAATAATTTCTATTATTACAAATTATTTGTAAGAGTAGAGTGTAGTCATGTGAATTTATGTGTTGATTTTAGAAGGATGAACAAGAGAAGGTTGAAACTATTGAAATAAATTTTTTATTTGGTACTTTAACCACTTCAGCCCTCTTAAACAATATTATCATAATCAAATATGAGTAGACTGGACGCTGAATGCACGGTTGGCAACAGGTTTTATGAGAAAGACACTGTGATATAATGCTACACCCTTCTCTCAGTTTGATGACTCATTGTTTCTCTGTTGTTGGTCTAAATACTGGGGTTAGTCTGTACAAACCAATCCTTTAAATGAGCAACATGGAACATGACGTTAAAATATGCAGTTCTGAGGTAGAGAGAATAAGTTACATAAAAATCACCTACTGCTACTAACTGCTGAGAGGTGATAGCTTAGTTTTGGGGTTTGGGAAGGGGCAGAAGTTGAATGGGTCACGATCTCTCTCTGAAATAAAGAGTTTCTTTTAGCCAAGGCAGGAGCCTCCTGTATGTAGTCACTTGACTTTCCAGAAATAGCAGCCAAATCTTCCTTAAATCACACCCTGTTGACTCTTATTTATAAAGAAGTGTGATTAATTCCTATGTTCAGTCATTGTTGGAATGCTTTTTGTCTGCTTATCGAGTCTGCTTGATAAAGGCTGAGCTGGGATTAAATAAATTCCTTTTCTCCCAAGAGGCATGTGTAAGAAGTTCAATCCTGTAAAGCAGGCACATATGGACAGGCTCTAGATTCAATGATGGGGATCTGTTTTGGCTTATGGACATATAATTGTGAATGGATACTCTGTACAAGATGAATAGATGTGTCATAAAACCAAGGTGCCATGTAAAAAGCGCTGGTATGGGTGATGGTGACACATAAAAAGTGCCCGGTATCCCCTGTAAAGTGGTTGGCATAAGGAAGAGTATCCAGTTGTAGAAACCAGGAGCCTGATGTGGCCCCTGGCCTTGCCAGTTCCTGCAGAGATGGCAAGAAGTGTGCTGTGTGTGTACATGTCTGTTTATATCTGCTTCTCCAAAAAGCCCTCAGCTATGAGCAGCAAAATTGCTACCATGTTCTCTGTCAATGGGGTGTCCACTGGCCTTGTACCTTCAAAGACACATGGAATAAAGATATCCCTTACTTGAAAAACAAGGATTAACAACAGGAAAGGTATCCAGCTGTAAAGCAATACTTCAATGATATATTCATCTAACTCAGGGGTGGGGAAAACTTTGTGGTGGGCAAAAATTTCCAAAGAAAAAGGTTCGCGGATGGATCACAAGTTCTCACTCTTATATCTATGTAAATGCTGTATATATCTATGTATAATTTGATATACATTAATAAAGATAAGTTTAACACATTAAATTGACACATAACATCTTCATTAATGTCACCACTGAATTTAGGACATATTATGATTTATACTATATTTTTCAGTTAGAGTGTAGTTGGGTGTCAAGGGGGTGATACAAACCCAGTAATATGTGTTTTATAGTGAAAGCAAAATTTCCATTCAAATGGCAATTGAGCGATGATTTTCTGTTTAAGTTGTAGTGGAAATGTGACCTATGTTGCAAATAGGCATATGAGTATTGTATAAATTTCATAATTGAAAAATTTACTATATTTTGTACGTACAAGCATACCAACCTGTGAGTGCAATAAAATGGGCTCACGGGCGCAATTGTGCCTGCGGGCGGTGGTTTCCATGCTCTTGATTTAACTCCTGCAAGTATGAGGAAAATGGATGTAAAATGAACAAATAAATATTTAAATAGGAGACAAACACTGAGAACACTGTACAGCTTCATTTATCAACCACCCACCACACCCTTTGTCCCCAGTATTCCTATAAGAGTTTCCACTGCTTTGAGAGGACGGGTAGGGTATATATACTGCCCACATAAAAAAGCACTGGTTTAGATGAAGCAAAACCGAGACTGAACTATGAAATTAGTAGAATCTGAGAAAACTACTGATATTCTCTGTTAAACAAATACAGTTTTTTATCTTCTACATATTTCAGTCATTAGAATGGAGCACAGCCTTGATGAATTTTCAGTCAAATGAACCTGCCCCAGTACTTATTTTTTTAAACCTGGTATTTATTCTGTTGGTCTTTTTTGCCAAACCACTGAGTTATGAGAACATAACACACCAACACCAGTTGTCAAGCAGTGATGGAGGACAAACACAGGTATATATGTGTGCGCTCAATGTGTCACACAGTGGGACTGAATCCGGACCCATGTGGTTCTGAAGCAAGCTTCTTACCACACAGCTATGTCTGTGCCTGTATACAAATAGTTGAAACAATAGAATAAATATTATGCTATGAGGAAGAAGAGAGGTCTAGCTTTTGAAGTCTAATCTTTTGTTAAAGAGAGATACAGGAATAACCTACTCTTACCATGTTATTGTTTTGCAACGAAAGATTTTGCTTGTGATGTTTGATTTCTCTTCTTCACGGCCTTTTTAATTCATATTCTGCTGTTTGAATTATTTGTGAATGAAGTTATTCTTTCATAACAAAGATCAGGTGTTATATGGGAACATACTGTGGACTTGTGCAGTTCATGGGAGAATAAGAAAAAAAACCTGATGCTAAAGTTTCACACACACACACGCACACACATATATTTAAAATACAAAAATTTTGATTTGTTATGAATGAAGCGAGTTGTATACTCAATGAGTTACACTGTATTTGTACATATGTATATGTCTGTATGTATGTATATATGTTTACACATACATATATATATTCGAAATGAGGTGACCAAAGGTTAGGGGTGATGTGGTCACAGAAATTGTCTGACAGCCATGACTGGGTTCTCCTGCTTGTGCGGCATGGTGCAGAGTCCAGTTGCCAGACATAGGATCTTCCAGCTGCCACCCTCTTGATTTAGGACACACTGCCTCTTCCAGGCACTTGATGTAGGCCTCCATGTTGAGTCTAAGGCCATGTGGGAAGATGAATGGAGACATAATGTTACCATCACTAGTGATCACTCTAAACACATGTTGTTGATTGGATGTTTGATTTTTACCACTCTTGGTACATATTTTGGGGACACAGCAAGCCAACGGTTGTTCTGTGTGCTCACCATTTGTTCATATTGGAGCTTCTGGCGTGAATGCCAAGCAGTATAGCATGTTGTTTCGAAAATTCTGGCAAAATGAATTGCATCATGGTGCTGTTTTTCTCACAGATGGTGCACAACTGACCCTACTATACTGTGTAGTCAACAAAATCAAAAGCAAACAATGTATGCATGAAATTAAAAGTATAAATTGGTGACAATTTACCCACCGTACCATGTGTGTGTGTTTGTGTGTATATATGTATGTATGTATGTATGTGTGTATATATATATGTATGTATGTATGGAAAAAGTGATGCTCCAGCGTGGCTGCAGTCAAATGACTGAAACAAGTAAAAGTATAAAAGAATAAAGGTGCAAGCATGGGTGTGTGGTAAGGAGTTTACTTTCCACCTACATGGTTCCAGGTTCAGTCTCACTGCATGGTATCATGTTCCAACCAACTTGAACATGAATATGCTTTTCATTGTTGAATTTTGATCTTCAGAGACAACTTCTCCCTTCAGATGATGTAACTTGGCATGTGAATCAGATCTATATATGTCTAGCCAGTTATATACTTATCTGTGTTTGTCCTTCTATCAATCTTTGCTCGTCTGTCAGTCTATCCACCTGTCCCTCTCTTTCTGTCTGTCTATCTATCTATATGCATACATACTATCCCTTACCAAATTTATGGTAATTGTTCCAAAGGAAAAAGTGTTGATTGCAGTGCTATACATTGGCACTCTCACAGAAGGATGAACAATGAACATTCTAAGTGGCATGCATTTTAAGAACAGAAGTGAATACTGTATAATGTTCGGGTCCTTGGAACTAATTAGATAGATGTTTTGTACCTTGTATCACTGGTAGGGATATTTCAAAGGCGAAACAGTTACATTTAGACCAATTGGGTGTGAATGGTGTATAGCTCTTGCTGGTTCAGTTTTAGGCAAATAACTGTAGAAGAAATGGCCAAGTTAAACGCGTTGGTGTGCAAGAGGTTCAAATGTGTTTATATATATATATATATATATATATATATATATAAGGTTGAGGAGGGTATTGGATTTAACCAAACCCCGGAGGATACAGGTAATACCGAGTAAGTGCTGTATACCGATTAGTTTGCCCCAATCGTTGTATGAACAGGATTGGGTATTATAAGTCGTGTATTAGCGTGTGTATATGTAAATATATAAAAACAAAGGGATAAAGAGAGCAAAGG
>NC_069004.1:19511893-19513978 GCF_001194135.2 Octopus bimaculoides
CAACCTTACCTTTGCTCTCTTTATCCTTTTGTTTTTATATACATATATATATATATATATATATATATAATTAATCCCCAAAAAGAAAACGAAAAAACACAAGAAAAGAACAACAACACGACATGGTACATCCAAAGTATTAACAGACACTCAGGGAAGGAAAGAAAGGTAGTTTAATGTTTCGAGCAAAGCTCTTCCTCAGAAACAGGAGACATAGGAAAGTCTAAGACAAAAGGAAGACGGAGGGAAAAAAAAATCGCTAACGATCCACATGCAGTTGCATTTTGAAATATATATATATATATATATATATATATATATATTTATTATTATTATTATTATTATTCTGCATAGATATGTATGTATATATATTATATATTTATTGTTTATATATATTATGGATATATATGTGTGTATATAATGTATATACACACGCACACACACATATATAAATACATACATACACATATATATGTTATTTCTGTTAATGTATGCACTTACTCATAACTATCTTTTTCTGTGTGTATATATAAATATATATTTGTTTATGTATACACACTTACATATGTATATATTCATATCTATTTTTGTGTGCGTGTGCACATAAACACACATACACATGCCACCACCCATGTGTATTTATGCACACCAAACACACACCAGACCCCCCCCCCCTCATGTATATTAATGCACAAACTGGAATCGTCCTCACAACATCTCTTCGACAGTCAGTGCCCTCAGCAGTGCGCATGCGTGTCAAACCAAAGGTCAATAATTGTTCTACTTTTGCAACATTCACCTTGTGTTTTATCTATTGATAACTGTTTATTTTCTTCCCGGTCAGCCAGTGTTTTTTTTTCTTTTTTCTTTGTAAGGTTGAATACTTAGCTAGTCTTTACTAATATCAATAGTTAAAACTCTAGGTCAGCTGCGTGCGAAACACACACACACACACACACACACATATATATATATATATATATATATATATATATATATTTATATATGGTATAAACTCCTGGTAAATTATATATAATTTCTTTTTAAAATTTTAAAACTTATCCCTTTAGTGAGTTGTGTGTCTAAATGTAATATCATGAATGTGTGGGGTTATGTGTTCGGTGTTTCAATGAAAGCTTCCAGAAAGTGTCTTAAGATTCTCGCGGTCTAAGACGTTAGCTAATAGTTATATACACATACCGGATTGCACTGCTTATATTTTATATACTGTATACATTTATTTAATCGGAGGAAGTTGCAAAGTGAGTCGAGGGTCGAGAGTTTCGTGCGCTTGCATTTATCAAACCTCGCTCCATATATGTATGTGTGTCTATATGTATAATGTAATATATATGTGTATAGACACACACACACACATATATAGTATATATAAATACATATTACATATATATCTATGTATTCTGTCGGACTAACGATTGTGAATTAAATATTTGGATATATGTCTGTAAAAATGTGACGCTTATTCTCGTTCTTTTGTTGTCCTTTCTATCAATATATATATATTATATATATACGCGCACACACGTAATATATATGGTGGATAATTGTATTTAATTTAATGCGTCCTAAACTGAATTTTAAATTAATTAAAAATCATCCTCTTATTACAATCAAAGCTCTTGATATTGTTACCAAAATGTTCAAGTGAACCGTTACAATATCTCTATAATCACTATGGAGATCAAAACAAGAATGCGTTATGTACGAAAACGTGTGGGGTGATAGTGGGAGACGTGTATTACGATCACGGTTAATGTTATGAAAATAAGTGGATCCTAAATTCTTTATAATCGATTGAAATTATCCGCTAATAATCAAAGGCTTTTGGAAAAGCTATCGCTACATCAAGGGGAAGGAAAAGAGTGCAGGAAAAGTTGTAGGAGGAGCAAATGTGTGAGACATTAAAATTTTTTGGAAAAACATATATTCAGGATAAATTCATAAAATAGCGATGGCTATTTCAAAACTTCGCCTACTGGTACCCGGTTATCATTACGTGACTTCCACTGCATGTGTATTTTTATATATATATATATATATATATATATATATATATATATATAT
>NC_069004.1:19514490-19520509 GCF_001194135.2 Octopus bimaculoides
ATATATATATATATAATAGAAGTTAGTTGAGGTGAGAGTCATCTTTTCAACTGCAATGTTTAATTACTTATGATGTGACATCTTATTGGAATTATTTACAGATCTCCTTGGTAATAACATGGCTCGCATTAATCTGAAAACCCAGAGTTAGTAATAATAATTTTTTCTACTATAAGTACAAGGCCTGAAATTTGGGGGAGGGGATAGTCGATTACATCGACCCCAGTACCTAACTGGTACTTACTTTATGGACCCTGAAAGGATGAAAGGCAATATTTACCTTGGCAGAATTTGAACTTGGTTGTAGATACTAGGGAAAATACTGCTAAGCGTTTTGTTCTTGGTGCAAATAATTCTGCTCGCTTCTTGCTTTAGATAACACTACTTGTAATAATTGCTTGAATTTTTGGTACAAAACCAGTAATTTTAAAGGAGAGGGGTGGTGGTGGTGGTGGTGGTGGTGGTGGTTTAGTCTGACATTGAACCTTGTACTTGACTGGTACTTCATTTCATTGACTCTGTAGGGGGGAAAGGCAAAGTTGAGCTCAGTAGGAATTGAATACAGAATGTAAAGGACCAGAATGAATGCCATCAAGCATTTTAATAATAATAATAATAATAATAATGGTTTCAAATTTTGGCACAAAGCCAGCAATTTCGAGGCTGGGGATAAGTCGATTACATTGAATCCTGTGTTCAACTAGTACTTCTTTTATGGACCTCGAAAGGATGAAAGGTAAAGTCGACCTCGGCAGAATTTGAATTCACATCATTAAAATGGACAAAATGCCGCCAAGCATTTCACCCGGTGTGCTAATGATTCTTCCATCTTGCCACTTTGGACAATAATAATAACTTTTTCTACTATAGGCACAAACCTTGCAGTTTTGTTGGGGAGGGGTAGTCAATTACATCGGACTCCCTCCCCCATTGTTTAACTGGTACTTATTTCATTGACCCCGAAAAGATGAAAGGTAAAGTCGACCTCGGCAGAATTTGAACTCAGAACATAGTGATGGGTGAAATTCCGCTAAGCATTTCATCCAGCATGCTAACAGTTCTGCCTTCTTGCTGCCTTAACGTTATTAATAATGGTTTCAAAGTTTGGCACCAATGAACTACTAAATCAAAGATATTTTAGCCAAGTCCATCCTACCTTTGTAGTATATCACACATTATTCAGTACATCCTTACTTAATTAGGTTGAGTAACTTGTACAACAGTTTCCATTGTTGGTCAATGTGCTCGTATTTGTTAGTATTCTGGTGTGAAGATTTTCTTTTTTCCCACAGATTGATTAGGTTATTAAAAACATTATTTCACATTTAGCAGGTTTTATAGTTTATTTATGTAAACATTTCACTATTTCTCTTTCCTTCTCACTCAAATTATTTTTTAAGGAGAAATTCAGATATCATCATCATTTTAATGTTCATTTTTTCCATACTTGCAAGTGTTGGATGGCATTTTATTGAAGTACAATTTTCTATGACTGGATGCCCTTCCTGTTGCCAACCCTTACCTGTTATTTCCCAGCAAGGTAATATCTCCATATGGCCAGACATGTTTTAGCAGGATATAGGAAATGATAGGCATTTATTTACAACAATCACATGATGTCAAGACAAGGAGCCTCATACAAATACACACACACACACACACATATAGGTGCAGACGTGGCTGTATGGTAAGAAGCTTGCTTCCCAACCACATAGCTCAGGGTTCAGTCCCCCTGCGCAGCACCTTCGGCAACTGTCTTCTATAGCCTTGGGCTGACCAAATCCTTGTGAGTGGATTTGATAGAAGGATACTGAAAGAAGCCTGTCTATATATGTTTGTGTGTTTTTGTCCCTTTGCCATGACTTGACAACAGATGTTGGTATGTTTACGTCCCCATAACTTAGCAGTTCAGCATAAGAAACCGATAGAATAAGTACTAGGCTTACAAAGAACAAGTACTGGGTTTGATTTCTTCAGCTAAAAAATCCCTTTAAGGCAGTGCTCCAGCATGGCTGCAGTCAAATGACTGAAACAAGTAAAAGAATATATATATTCTTTTATGTGTTTCAGTCATTTGACTGCGGCCATGCTGGAGCACTACCTCTAGTCGAAGAAATCGACTTCAGGGCTTATTCTATCAGTCTCATTTTTGCCAAACCACTAAGTTACGGGGACGTAAACACACCGACATCGGTTGTCAAGCGATGGTGGGGGACAAACACACACATACACACACACATACACATATATGTATATATACAGCCAGCTTCTTTCAGTTTCCGTCTACCGAATCCACTCACAAGGCTTTGGTTGGCTTCAGGCTATAGTAGAACACACTTGCCCAGCTTGCCATGCAGTGGGACTGAACCTGGATCTATGTGGTTGGTGAGCCACTCCTGTGCCTGTATATCTAATAGAGATGGAAAGTGTAATATATGGAGAACTTATCTGTCGTTATTGTTTCTATTATGCTCAATGTACACTGAGGAATTCCTAATGTAGATCCAGCAAGAATTGTGCAATTAGTGTCGATGACACCAGGTAGCCATAGCTTTATCGGCTTACTACCAGGGACATACCCAACATGTAAATTTTAAATTTTATCTTGTATATTTATGCCAAATCAGATTGGAGCCTGGTGTAGCCATCTGGTTTCACCAGTCCTCAGTCAAATCGTCCAACCCATGCTAGCATGGAAAGCGGACGTTAAACGACGATGATGATATGATGGGCTTCTTTCAGTTTCCATCTACCAAATGCACTCACATGGTTTTGGAGTTTATAATAAAAGGCACTTGCCCAAGTTGCCGTGCAACTGAGCCCAAAGCCATATGTTGGGAGGCAAACTTCTTCCCACACAACCACGCTTGCCCTTATACCATCCCTATGTCTATACTTCACTTACGTCTAAATGTGTGTGTGTGTATACACACACATGATAAACAGTCCCAAACAAAAATAAATGAATAAATTAGAAGTAAACATGTTTATTACAAGTGGTGGTTGTAGTAGTAGTAGTATAAATTTTTACTGTTACTGCTACCACTAGTAACAAGTAGTAGTATTTTCACCATGTTACTTTCATACAGAGATATGACTTAGTTTTTATATGTAGTCTGTTTCTGCTTTTGTGAGTGTCTGCGTCTGTGTGTGTGTTTATCACATGTTTAGTTTGTGAAGTAGACATCTTTCTCTAACAGATGTCCAGAAAGTAGACGATGAAAACTTGATGAGTCAGATATTATTGACTCTAG
This sequence comes from Octopus bimaculoides, assembly GCF_001194135.2. Lineage (NCBI taxonomy): Eukaryota > Metazoa > Mollusca > Cephalopoda > Octopoda > Octopodidae > Octopus > Octopus bimaculoides. The sequence goes on from NC_069004.1 coordinate 19,517,745, forward strand.
GTTAGCCTTGTGTTATATACATGCACACACATGCACACATCTACTTCTCCATGCATGTATGACTATATGTCTATGTATTGCCTACCCCTCCCTCACTTTTCTATGTTTCCTTCCAAATAGAATTTCGGAATCTTGATTAAATATATTTTTCTTTGATTTAGAAACGGTTTACTTATTTGGTGCTTAGAAACATATATGTCTCCTGCTGCATGTAGAGAGTCATGGTCGATGGAAGATGTGAAAATTAGCTTTGAATCCTGACAGCTTGTGTGTGTGTAACTTTATTAAGCATGTGGATATTTTCTTTGTGTAAACATGTTTATTCATATATGGATTTTTTGGCTGTGCATGGTGTACATGCACAATTTATAGGTTTGTGTTTGTGTAAATTCCATACAGATGTATATTATACATACATATAAATACACACACACACACACACACACACACACACATGGCTATGCGGTAAGAAGTTTGTTTCCAACTACACAGTTCCGTATTCAGTCCCGACTGTGACGCCACGGACAAGTATCTTCTCTTTTAGCCACTGGCCACTCAAAACCATATGAGTGTATTTCGTAAATGAAAACTAAAAGAAACCTGTTGTGTGTGTCTTTGTGTTTGTTCCTCACTACTGCTTGACAACCAGTGTTGGTTTGTTTATGTCCATGTAATAGTGGTTCAGCAAACGAGACTGTGACATCTTGGGCAAGTGTCTTTTACTATAGCCCTGGGCCAATGAGCCTTGTGAGTGGATTTGGAAGACAGAAACTGAAAGAAGGCCATTGTGTGTGTGTGTGTGTTTATATATTTGTCCCACTCCACTGTTTGACAACCGGTTTTGGTTTGTTTATATCCTCTTAGCAATTCAGCAAAAGTGACTGATAGAATAAATACCTGGCTTTTAGAAAGAAAAAAAAAATACTGGGGGTCGATTTTCGTTCAACTTAAAACCCTTCGAGGCAGTGTCCCAGCATGGCTGCAGTCTAGTGACTGAAACAAGTGAAAGATGAAAGTTAGGTTTATTTGAATGAAGAGGTAAAATGGAACTCAATACATCAGTGAGTTGTCAGATAAATTTATTAATTTTGTTTTCTATTTGTTTTAATCCTTTAGCCTTCAAATCATTCTGTCAAATTTAATACCTGTTCATTCACATTGTTTCGAATTAATCATGCATTATTTCATAGCTTCTAGATTTTGATGACAATGATGATCATCAGTTAATGTCTGTTTTCCATGCTGGCATGAGTTGGACAGTTTGACCAGGGCTCGTAAAGTTATTTCTTTTCCTATTTCGTACTCCATTGTCATCTGTCTGAAAATAGGTAAAATTCAAATTTGAAAAGCCATAAACGGAAATTGTAGAGGTAAAATAGAGCTATTAGAAAAACCATAAAGTACAATAAAAATATTTTTTTGTGTTAATTCAATTAGCATTGGAAAGAAATAAATTTATCTGATAACCCTATACTTTTTTTTTTTTCCTATTTTTAACTGCTGAAAGTTACAAAGGTGGCTCAAGAGCCAAGAGTTTTGTGTCTGACACTTATGAAACTGACTTCAAATCTGAGGGTTTGTTTCTTATATGCTGATGATGTAGCATTCTTTCTAGAATGTTCAAATCTTTCATCAAATGTTCTGTAAAAGAAACAAACCCTTGGATGTGAACTTAAGTGTAGTAAGTGCCAGGCACAAAACCCTCAGCCTTCAAGTCACATTTGTAAGTTACTGCTAATTAAAAATAGTGTGTGTCTGTTTATATCCTTTTATTCTTTTACTTGTTTCAGTCATTAGACTTTGGCCATTCTGGGGCACCACCTTGTAGAATTTTTAGCCAAATGAATCAACCCCAATACTTTTTTTTTAAAGCCTAGTACTTTTTTTTGTCATCACTTTTGCAGAAACTGATAAGTTAGGAGGATGTAAACACACCAACAGTGGTTGTCAAGTGATGGTGGTGGTGGTGGTGGACAAACACAGACACAAAGATACATGTGTATGTATATATATACATATATGTGTGTGTGTGTGTGTATATATATATATATATATATATATATACATACATGGGCTTCTTTTATTTTCCATCTACCAAATCCATTCACAAGGCTTTAGTTAACCCAAGGATATAGAAGACACTTGTCCAATGTGCCATGCAATGGGACTGAATCCAGAACCATGTGGTTTGAAAGCAAGCTTCTTACCATGTAGCCACATATATATAAATTTGTGTCTATGTATACTTACATATAGATATATACACCCAAATGTACATGCTTATCTGTATACTGTTTTACATTGCTTCCACTGTAGTGTATGTGACTCATAGATGTTGGCAAACATTGACCCAATGCCAATGTTGAAAAATGACTTGTCATTAGTATATGTATATATATACTTGTGTATGTATGTATGCATACACACACACACATACACACACACACATGTATATGCATGCATTCGTGTGTGTTTATATTTATGTATATGTGTATGTGATATGTGAGAGTTGTGGTAGGCAAAGTGTTTTTGGATTATCTTTTGTGCTGTTTCTGTCTCTTACATAATTTACTTGAGCATGGTTTCTTGTTGACCTCTGTTACTATGCACCTATTTCCCCCCTCTCTCTCTCCCTCCCTCCCTCTCACTTTTCTCTCACTTACATGTATGTGTTTGTTCAGAGTGGAAGGATAATAATTATAGTAGTGTCAAGAATTGGCACATAGCTAGTGGTAGTTGGTTTATATATATATATATATATATAT